>NW_017300016.1:66789-67742 GCF_001594075.2 Trachymyrmex cornetzi | reverse complement strand
TCCCTTTCCCCCTCCCCTCCACCGCCCCTCCCCCTCCTTCTCTCCTTCCCAATATCTCCCTTTCCTCATCTCATTCCCCAATCTAAATCTCGCCATCCTCCTCCATCTCCTCTCCCCCCAACCCTTTTCTAAATATGCCGGTATCCTTCCCCCTTTACCCATCCATACCATCTATTATATCTCGCTACCCTTATTTTTTCTCATCTTTTCTCCTTCTGTTTCTCCTTGTCCTATTCCTGCAACTCTTCAAACTTGATCTCTCCCTCTAATTCTCCCCCTTGCCATCTTCCTAACTCTATCCCCCCATCCCTGAAATATTGCCCCCTTTCTCCCTCCCATCCTTCTAACCTTTTCCCCTTCCTTATATTCTCCCCCATCTCATTCAAACATAACCGAGCTAACAACCCTCCCCCTCCCCCCTTCAATCTCTTCTCAAATGCCCACGCTCTTTTTCCCGCCCTACCTCTTAACTTTTCCCTTTGTATTTCCTCCACCTCTAACACCCACCTTATCATATAACCTGGTGTTCTTCTCTCCACCCCTAACACCCACCTTAAATACCTATCCTCTAATCTCTCCACCCCCTCTCTCTTTCCCATATTTCCACCCTCTAACTAACCATCGCCCATATTAACACATCAAACAACCGTATCCTCTTCTTTCAATCCATATCAAATCTCCTTTTCCCGATCCCCCATACCTGTCCCATCGCTGCCACCGCCTTCGCCACCCTTTCCTTTACATGCTCCTCCTGTCCCCCATTTCTCTGCAACGTATATCCTAAATACTTGAATTTCTTTACCTTTTCGATCCTCTTTCCCTTCCATCTCCAGTCCATCTTACTGCTCCTGCCTCCTCTCTTCCTAAATCTCATTATTTTAGTTTTTTCCCTAATCAATTCCAAACCTTTTCTTTCTATATACTGTTACGTCCAACCCTGATTATTAGCGAGA
>NW_017300016.1:63585-65944 GCF_001594075.2 Trachymyrmex cornetzi | reverse complement strand
TTTTTTTTTTGTTTTTTTATTTTCTGTGTGTGTGTGTGTGTGTGTGTGTGTGTGTGTGTGTGTATGAGAGGAGGGGGTGATCGTCGGGTATTGGTTGCGAGGAAGGAAGTCCATGGACAGACTGGGACTGTTTCAGTTGGACGAGGAAAGGGGAGGAATTCCCATGGACATAGACGGTAATTATTCTATCCCCTTCGTTGGAGATGGACGAGAATAATTGGACGATCCGATCTCAATCGGTGGATTGAAGATCGGTGTGGACAGGAGGAGGAGTTGGGAGTTGATCAAAGGAAAGAGGGGGAGTTGGGAGTTGATCAAAAGGGAGAGGGAGAGTTGGGAGCTGGTCAAAGGAAAGAGGGGGAGGAGAGTTGTCCTCTTGATTTCTTGGATTCCAGGATTGAGAGGAGAAGGAATGGTAAGATCGAGAGGTTGTGCGTCTGTTAGTGTAGGTGATTATGAGATTGGTGTGTAAACTATGGTGGTGTCAGCCAGTGATGTTGGCACTCGGGGAAGTATGGTTTCGGCAGGTTGCGGTGTGACTATTACCGTAGGACGGCAGATCTGTTCTATCGGCGTTTGCTTATCCAACGCCGGACGGTTTCGCGAACTCCGGCGGACATAGGGAGTTCGTCCCCGTTTAGTTTTGTAAGAGTGAGACCGCACTATAATTAAGTTAGTAGTCAAAATATTTATCCATATATATACAGGGTGACCCATTTTAACTTAGCAGTCAAATAATTCGAAACATCGCGATTAAATAAAAAAATGTTTAAAACAAAAATTTTTGAATATGAAGGGGCTGATTGAACTATGACCTTGTTACGTCCAAGCTCCGATAATGTGGATGAGAAGGTTTAGGGAAAGAAAAGGATAAGAAGGGAGAAGCATGGAAGGACGTTAGAGCAGACGCTATGTCTCGCATGCATCCGCGGGAAAAGGATGGAGCGAGTCGAACGCACCGTTTATTGCTCTGAAATATGGGTCAACGTCCCAAAGGGACGATATGACACCTGTTTCCGTTGAGCAGTGCGATCGTCGGTCCGACTTTTGAGTCAAGGAACTTAATCCTTATAACTCGGGACCGGACCATATGCGATCTCTGACGCGGGGTGGGAGTAGATACGAGGTCTTATAATTTTAAAATAAATGCGAATTGTGGATCATTACGTTCGATACATTCTACTTTTATTGTTATTGTTATAATTAAAATACATTAGGATTATTAATACTTAAAATTAAATTACACTTTACTATTTAAATTAGGAAATAGTCAGGACATTACGTTTAATAACATTGCGTAAATTACATTGCAAAATTCTAACGAATGAACAATTCCATTACATTATATATGTATATATTTTTTTATAATAATGGACCATCTGAGTATAAGCTTCTTGTCAGTCAGTGTTATAGCATGTGACAACAATTTATAAGTTCGAAGATGAAATATTCACAGAGTCCAGAGATAAAATTACATATTTATAACTGACTAACACTGACTAACTGGCTATATTTAATTTCGATCATAATATTACTTAAATAATTTTTATTAACCGGATGTGTGTATGTATGTATGTGTGTTTAAAGTTATATTGGTTATATTTCTTTTATGATGCATGAGGGAGGAGGGAAGAAATTTAAAAAGAAGGCTACGGGGACTAAGAAAGGACGGGGGGAGTGCGGGAGGTAAACAGGGATAAGGACTTCGGGTGATTGACCGGTTATGGCATTCCTGATGTTATCGGGATCCGCACCTACAAAATTTATGGTATAAGTATTCGGAGGAAGGGGTTCAGTAGATATTGGAAATTGGGAAAAAAGAGAGACTAATAACTGGGGATTTCCATGGTGAAAATGGTAGCGAGGACGAGGAGGGGGAAGTTCGTAGAGGAGCTCCAAGCTTGATGAAGAATCTGCGGGAGAGACGGGACGAGGAGATGGAGGGACAGATTGAATAGAGGAATCTGAAGTATAAGGCGGGGTGTCGGGAAAGATGCGTTCGGTTAAGGCATCTGAAATGGCAGGTGAGGGAGTTCGAGGAGGAGGAGGATTCTCGACTGGATGATCGTGATTATTAGCTACGTTATCGTTATTGACTAAATTAGCGTTATCCTGATCTAAGTTAACTAAATTAGCATTATCATGATCTAAGTTAACTAAATTAGCATTATGATGATCTAAGTTAACTAAATTAGCATTATGATGATCTAAGTTAACTAAATTAGCATTATCATGATCTAAGTTAACTAAATTAGCATTATCATGATCTAAGTTAACTAAATTAGCGTTATCAAGATTAGCGTTATCATGATCTAAGTTAACTAAATTAGCGTTATCATGATTAGCGTTATCATGATCT
>NW_017300016.1:62341-63420 GCF_001594075.2 Trachymyrmex cornetzi | reverse complement strand
GCGTAGCCGCCTGGCTGCACGGGAAGGGCGTGCGCGTTGTCGATCACTCACTACGATTAATTGTCATAATTTAATGTCAGGCTCTGCTTAACAAGGGGATGGGAAATAAAAGAGTGAAGCTCGCGTATTAAGCGAACTTCCAAATAAGGGGTAGAGAGTTCATCCAAGAAATCGATGAACGTGGAAGGATAAGGATGATAGGTGAGTTATGGAATCAACATTGAGAGTGCAGAGACTGAGAGGGGTTAATGTTTCTACAAAGAGTGATCTGATTTAATTCGCGAGGTAAATAATTTAAAAAGAGTAACTTACTGCTGTTTAGCAGCTTCCGGACTTCGCAATGATTGGTGGTCCGAATTTGGTGGATGTCGTGTGGTGGATTAGACCCCGAAGTGGCCTCAGTTGGATGTCTCCACTCAAAACTTTTTGCGGCGACTAAGATCACTGATCGCGCCGATTTGATTGCGATCTGGTCGCGGACCGACGATAACTTTGACTGACTTTTTCTAAGTTCGATTAGCGGACCGGCAGAGGTTCGCTCTAAGTAAGGAGTTTTGAAAAACTGTGCTCTGTTCGCGAAGGCCCTCCTTTTATATTCGCTAGTTAGGAGTGCCGTGTGCAAGTCTAGTGTGTGGGATAAGGCTTATCTAAGATTAGGATTAAGGGTATCGGTTATGAAAAGGGATACTGGGATATGTGTCTTAGATGATTCTTCGTCATCGACCAGTTGCCGGATGTTCGACAGTCATAGAGCCACACTTATCATATATTAAGGACAACTGCTGTTTCGGTTATAATCCTTAACGACTGTGCCCGAGTGAAAAAAAAAGGGCGAACGTTAATCGGCTCGCAGCTATCGAAACTTCCTATGACAAATACAGTTGGTCTACTGGTGTTACTTATTAATGACCCTTATGGTGATGACGAAGGTTCGAAGAAAAGAACAGTGGAGTCTAGACGTAACAACCTTGACAATGACCTTGACCTTCATTTTTAAAGTTATTTGAAGGTCTACTTTTAATTTTCAAATAGAAACCCATATTTTTGATCCCGGATTTTGAAAGAGCGCAAAATTTTAC
>NW_017300016.1:61444-61764 GCF_001594075.2 Trachymyrmex cornetzi | reverse complement strand
GGGAAAAATCAAGATTTTTTGGCTTTCTGCTTCGATTAGGAATTTGTCTTTGAAATGACCTCTATGGTCAACTTTGACCCATAACATGAAAGTTCATCCGGACGTAAAATTTTGCGCTCTTTCAAAATTCGGGATCAAAAATATGGGTTTCTATTTGAAAATTAAAAGTAGACCTACAAATAACTTTGAAAATAAAGGTCAAGATCATTGTCAAGGTCATAGTTCAATCAGCCCATTCATATCCAACAATTTTTGTTTTAAACATTTTTTTATTTAATCGCGATGTTTCGAGTTATTTGGATGCTAAGTTAAAATGGGTG
>NW_017300016.1:60773-61391 GCF_001594075.2 Trachymyrmex cornetzi | reverse complement strand
GTGTGTGTGTGTGTGTGTGTGTGTGTGTGTGTGGTGTGTGTGTGTGCGGTCGCGTGCGCGCTGGTACAAAAGGGGGAAGGGTTAACGTGCAATTGTAAGCTAGATGGACTTACTAGTGATGATGCGTGAGATGATTGTTTGCCAAGTGAATCGGTTTCCACTGAGACTCGACGTCCACACAAGAACGCCTGAGGATAACGGTTGGCGGGTGGGTGGTCTCTAGGAACCCCAAAAGTCACCAGAGCACTCGAATGATGTACTGCGCGAGTTGAATTTCTGCGAACTTTTTGCGTGGATTCGACTACCTTTGAATTGTTGCGAACTTTTTGCGTGGATTCGACTACTTTTGAATTGTCGCGAACTTTTTGCGTGGATTCGACTACTTTTGAATTGTCGCGAACTCCCGACGTGGCTTCGGCTACTGTTAAATTTTATCTGAGTGCTTTGCACTTCCGCGGAGCCTCTATTTATACCCTGAAAAAAGGGCGCAGTGCCCTTTGTCTAGGATGCAATAGTTAGTTGCAATGTCGCGCGAGATTTACGATTTTTAAGATGTCCTATCGTTGTTAATCTAAAGTACACTGTTAAAAGGGGTTTAGAGAACAAAAGGAATGATTT
>NW_017300016.1:46114-60573 GCF_001594075.2 Trachymyrmex cornetzi | reverse complement strand
GCGTGACTTAGGTCCATTTATGATATTTTTCGTAATCTTGTCCCTTTTAGGCCTGCGTTAGTGTTGTTATTTTTCCGGGTTGATTGACGTTTTACGAGTTTTTCGCGGAGCCTGTGTGGTCTGTTTTTCAATTTTTATAAGGGGACTCCTCTTCGCGTCTCGCAGGCGCCAATCGTAGTCGCGGCGGAGCCGATTCTCTCGAAAGAAAAGAATCTGCGTCTGCAGGACGTAACAATACACTTCCAACCTTTCCAACATACACCTCATGCTCCTCTCATCTTCCGCCAGTAACACATCATCCGCATACGCCAAATTATATACCTTCCCCTCTCCTAACTTCGCTCCCCCCCATTTAACCCTTCCCATCTCTTCTTCTAGGTCCGCCATCACCAAATTAAACAGCAGGAGACTCAGCGGACACCCCTGTCTTACCCTCCTCGCCGTTCAAAAATTTTCTCCCACTTCCCCCCTCCCACTCGCACTCTACTCTTCGTTTCTCTCAATATCTCATCCACCCTTTCCACCAGCCCTTCTCTTACCCCCCTTAGCCTTAACGCTTCCACCAATACTCCCCTATCCACCGAATCAAACGCCGCTTTGAAGTCCGCAAATAAGGCCACCAATTTTCCCTCTTTTTTCCTTACCTGTCTGTATATTAAATAATTCAATACAAAAACATTATCCAATGTCCCCATCCCCTTTCTGAAGCCCGTTTGATTCGGTGGAATCAACCCCTTCCCTTCCACCTCCTCTCTTAACCTTTCCGACCATGCCGCCGTATATATTTTATACATAGTTGGCATTATCAACACCCCCCTATAGTCCCTTACCTCCTCTCCCTGCTCTTTTTTCCTTACCGGCAACACCACCCCCTCCTTCCATTCCTCCAGCCATCCTTCCCCTTTCCATACCTCATTACATTCCCTCCATACCCATTCCTTCATACCCCCCCCCATACTTCCATACCTCGTTTGGAATCCCATCCATCCCCATTGTATTCCCATCCTTTAAATTCCTAATCACCCTTCTAATTTCCTCCCTACTCAAATCCATTTCTGTCCCTCGGCTTCTCCTTTCCCCTTCACCCCTTACCACTCTCCATTCCACACCTCCCAATAATTCTTTAAAATATTCCTCCCACTCCCTCATCTCTATCCCCTTATTTATTCCCTTCCACTTCTTCCTTTCCCTGTTTACTATTTCCCATACCTGTCCCTCATTCTTCGCTCCCTCCACTTTTCTTTCCCACCTCTCATTCTCCTCTTTTTTCTTGTTCCCACATAGCTCCTTATACTCCCTTTTTTTTCCTGTACTCCTCCCCTCCCCCTTCCCTTCCTCCATTTCCTTAATACCCTTCACACCTCAACCTTCTTTTCTTTCTCATCCCACCATCCCCTTTCCTTCCTTTCTTTCCCTCTCTCCTTTTCTATGCTTCCCAATATCTCCCTTATTCTCTCTCCCATTTCCTTCATCCTCTCATTGCCATCCCCCTCCCTCTATTCCAACCTCCCTACCCTCTCTCTAAATACCTCCCTACCTCCCTCATCCCATACTCCCCTACTTGCCCCTCTAATATATGATGCTTGATGGTAGCATCAAATTATTAAATTGCTTGTCAATTTAATTCGCGATTACTAGAGTAGTTCTAATTGAGTTTATTTAGTCCGGAAAAACAATTCGGCGCGCAGTTTGAAAAAAGACTACAATATGGTATATGTGTAAGTACATATATAGTATATATTAGTAATTCAAGATTGAATTATTTAAAAGCAACGAAGATCCAGCTTCGACCGTAATAGACATTTAAATTTCTAGTATTGATTGTGTTTCTCACACATACGGTCTATAAAAACAAAAATATTGTTTAGATTACATCGCCTGAAAGAAAGACATTGTTTCCTTAGTGTACCGATTATTACGAAGAATATTACTAAGGCCTCGGTAGTCTAATGGCTCAGGACGCTCGTACTGTTTACAAGAGATCCGGATTCCAGTCCCGGCCAAGGAAATATTTTTCGCAATAAATTTATTAACAGTTTTTATATATTAACAACTTTATAATATATGATGTTTGATGGTAGCATCAAATTATTAAATTGCTTGTCAATTAAATTCGCGATTACTAGAGTAGTTTTAATTGCGTTTATTTAGTCCGGAGAAACAATTCGGCGCGCAGTTAGAAAAAGACTACAATATAGTATATATGCAAGTATATATATAGTATATATTAGTAATTCAAGATTGAATTATTAAAAAACAACGAAGATCCAGCTCCAACCGTAATAGGCAGTTAAATTTCTAGTATTAATTGAGTTTTATTATTACATATAAAATATAATTACATTTATTATTTATATTTATTAATTACCATTCTAATTTTTAATTGTTTTTATAGTTTATCTTACTCGATCTAGCAGCGCCAAGTGTTTTTACATGAAAAATTTTTCTATTTAAATTAAATTTTTTCATTTTATACGGTTAACTATGTAATTTTTATGATAACACTTAAATTGAGCAAGGTAACGCAACTTTGCGATAACGTTTCGTATATTATTTTGAAAGAGTATTAAATACCCACAACTTTAATTGGAAGAGAAAATGTCTTTGTGTGTGAATGAAATGTGATATTATAATTTCATTTAAGAAGAATTTAAACCATTTGGATTGGAATAGAAAGATCCTTCAATAAGATATACGTACACTTAGGTTTCATTATATAAAAATTAAAGATAGTATTATTTGGATTAAGTAAATAAAGAAATGGGATTTAGCGCCAGTTCTTGATATATCAAACCCTTTATAGGGATGATATATATCATTAAAGTTAATATTTATTTATTTAATTTAGTATCCGAATCACATGGAATTTAACTTGGCGCCAATTGTTGATATCAAATCTTTTTTACGATCAATACATAAAATTTTAAGGAATTTAACTTGGTGCCAATTTTGTTGATATCAAATCTTTTGTATGAATGATACATATCATTAGAGTTAAGTAATATTATATACAAAGGACCGATTTCACCAACCCGATTAAGCATAATCAAGAGACACGGTAGTGTCTCGCGCCAAGTGTAGTGGGCGCGCAGCGCGAGACACGCGTGTCTTTACGCGAGTCCGCGAGTTGCGGACATCCGAGCATCCAAAATTCTCGATTTTTTTAATAAAGGCTAGAGACCGATCGAGTTCTGAATATGAGCTCCATCGACATCTTGGATCCGAATTATATAATAAACGTTTATTTTACCTCTACGTGTCCCACGAACGGATATCGTGATGCGAAATCCGAAATGTCAAAATTTCCTGTAAGATACGTCGCCTCATAAAGTCATCTCCTTTTCATATTTTCGACGGTAGATGGCACTCGTTTATTGCTGTCATTTATCGACTTATTTATCTACAGTTTCATTAGCACTGTATTATGTGTCGACATTTCATTGTATAGTTACTTTAATACTTTATTAAGTTATACTTTTAAATTAAAAGTGTATAAAAATATAAAACATGCCGCTTAATGTGTGAACATCATTACGTATATATTCATGCCGTTTATAGCCTCGCGAATTTGGTAACGGCATGAATATATACGCAATGACGTTCACACGTTAAGCGGTCAAGAGCCCGTTTTAAATTTTTATATACTTTAGATTAAAATTACTCAGAAACTAAACCCGCAATCAAAGATCTAAAAACACTTTTATTATATGTCGTCGATATCTTTCGATTGCGATCAGTTCGAATAAAATTGGTGCAGCCGATACCGAGATCTGGAGATCGTTTCCCAAAAAGGGACCATTTCAGCTTTTCAAATTTTTTCAGTCATACGTGTAACATATACATAAAGCGTTTTGTCCATTAAGCTGCTGTTCACAATACCTTCATAGAATTCTAATTTTAATATAAAATTAAAGTAAAATTAGCAACGAAAGTGAACCTTAATGCGTATTTAATTAATCATGATTCTTTATCTATAATAACTAGTGAAGAAGCAATTATTGAATATAATTGGCTAAACGACTACGTAAACCAGAATACTGACAGTTTCATGCTATACCAATGCTACATTACAATATTTATTTCATTCAATTATTCCTAGAAAACAATTATTTAATTCTGATAAACTAAATGTTTTAAATATATTAGCGCATCGATATGAAAACGGAATATGTACTTATATTGAATACCTACGCAGTACGAAAATATCTAGGGGAGTATTCTTCGACTAGTACCAAATGTATTAAACGAGATGCATTTGATTTTGTTGTAGCTCTTTATTCTAAATATGATTTTATAGAAAATTTGGTTGATCATCAAATTATTTCTACTTGTCGATGCATAACATGTGGTGATACAAAAGTTACTACTAATAATAATTTTATTTTCTCAATTTTTGTTAACAATTCGAACAAGGAAAGTTTTAATCTTAACAATTTACTAAATACTTGATTTTCACATTGGTCTAAATAAAATAATAAATTATGTGAACGTTGTGAGGGAAATGATACATTATTTAAAAATGAAATAACATTGACCTCTGCTACACGGCACGCTTAATCGGGTTTAATAACATCCGTAATTATGAAATTGGCCAATCATAGCTTTTCGTCGGGAGAATGGAATGATTGTGATTGGCCAGTTTCATAACTACGGATGTTATTAAACTCGATTAAGGGTGCCGTGTAAATGTAGTCATTGAGACGAAACAGATAATTATTCATTTAATTTCATTTTCATACCAAAATGGGACATTAGTGAAGGTGCCGCAAAAAATTAATTTATGCTCTCTTCCAACAAGTGAAATACTAATAGCTTGACAGCCGTATAAAGTTATGAATGCTATATTTCATTATGATTCATGTATCGAAAACGATCATTTTATAAGTATGTATAGAGAAGGTTCACCTTGGATTGAAGCTGATGATACGCAAGTTACAAAAAAGCAATGGCCTAGAGCTGCTAAAAACATTTCTACACTATTTTTAGAAAATGTTGATAATAAATAGTATGTTCTAGTAATACGCACACGTGTGAAGAGATATATTATTAATCATATAAAAATATAAGGTGTTTAACACTACAAAATGTTTGATATATTAACAAAATTACCTTTTTAAAAAAAAGTAAAAAAAAAGGCACCAAGTGTGCATGTACCTTCCATAAAAAACTGTACTTTACATAAACTAAAAAATATATATTGTTAATTTTTAATTATAAATTACCCCTCAGTAATTCGTATGCATGTATTAAAAAAAAAATTAAATCAAATCTTTAAATTACGCCAATTGCAAAAAGAATATATAATTTCTTGCAACATATAACATATACTATTGTATTTTGTAAATTGCGAAAAGAACATATATTTGTAGGAAATGGTTCGAAACGTAATTCGTAATCGTGATGTATTGAGAGACCATCACAAGAATGGATCTGAATAATTGAGCTCGGAGATTGAGTGCATTAAAGTCCTTTATTGTTGCTCGGTTACACGTACGTCGCGAACTAACTCCTCCTTGCACCACACACACTCCTCTCACCACGCTCTCCTCAATTCCCCTAGTGCGTTCTTCTCTCGCTTCTCCCGCGTACTACATTCCCTAGCGGGCCCTTCTCTCATTTCCCCGCGCGCTACATTCGGCCATTCTGATTATCCTACGATAGTCGACCCGACAGAGCAACTAAGTGTATAGATATATGATATACGATTTCTTAATAACTAGGATACACATTGGAGGTAATAATGATATTAAGGTTACAACCTAAGACTACTACTAACTTTTATATAAATTTAAAATCTTTTGTTTTACTATTCCTGTTGCCAGGGTCGCAAATTGGCTGCTTGCCAAACTCCTCGGTAGGGACACAAAGTGTTTTGGAACCCGTCTACATCCGTAACCACGTACCTATAATTTCCTAGCTTTTCCGCTATTTTATAGGTTCCCTTAAATACAGGCATAAGCTTACGCGATGCTCTTGGCGTGCTATCGAAGTTTTTGATAGATACTAAGTTACCTACCGAATATACGTTGGCTTCCTTACGTTTCCTATCCGCATACTCTTTGTTGTAAACTTGTGATCGTAAAATTCTGTCAGACGCGCGGTTCCTAATCTCAACTAAGTCGCTACGCTCTTCGCCAGCTCCGTCTTGCACATATTTACTTAAGTTGTCTATGACTTTGTCCCGTTGTCTTACGCCGAATAGCAGTCGACTTGGGGTCTCGCCCGTTACCCGGTTCATCGAATTGTTTAATGCATACTCTACGTCGGCTATAATCTTGTACCAGTATTTGCCCGATGTGTCATCTGACAGCTTGGCTAACAACGGAGTTAGAGTCCGGTTGACCCTTTCGACCTGACCGTTGGCCTGCGGAGATCCTGTGGCAACCTTAACATGTTTAATTTCTTGTTGTCCTAAGAACTCTCCAAATTCTGCGCTCGTGAAACAGCTGCCTCTGTCTGAGACGATCATTTCCGGTCGCGAATAATGTTCAAAATATTGCTGCAAACAATTGATAGCCTCCTTACTTGTCTTGACTGGATAAAGCTTGATGAATTTCGTGAATGAATCTATCGTAACTAACAAATGTTGTTTAACTAACCGTTTCTTATCTATCGGTCCCAAATGATCGATATGCAGAGTGCTAAAAGGAACATTGCCCTTAGGTATCAGATGAGTTAGTCCCTCCGATTTCCCGCTGATCGGAGAGTACGTGATGCATTTCAGACAGTTCCTAATATGGCATTTTACTTTTTCGCGGAGTCTTGGGGACCAATAATGCTTAAGAATAGCCTGGCTTGTTTTCTCAGTTCCTAAATGACCTAGCTCGTTGTGGTACTTATACAAGACGTTCCTTTCCATTTGCCAGGGTACATAAAATATTAATCTGTTGTCATATTTACGGTAAACCAACCCGTTCCTTAATTCATAAAGCTTATCTTCCGCTCGCTCTAATTTTTCACGGATTTCTAAAATGTCAGGGTCTTACCCTTGACACACTGTTACGTTCCACTCGAATGGGTTTTCCTCTACTACGCCAATGGTTCGACTGAGAGCGTCTACATGACGCATACGTGTACCTGCTCGGTATTCTAACTCATAATCATGACCAAGTAACGGGATCGCCCATCGTTCAATTCTACGGTTTACGTCTTTCTTCCTTAGTGTCTTTGTAACTGCGCTACAATCCGTCATAATTTTGAATTTTAAGCCCTGAAGATAAATTCTAAACCGTTCTAAAGCGTAAATTATTGCGAGAGTCTCAAGCTCGAAGCTATGCAGCTTAGCTTCTTTATCTGTAGTTCGCCTGGAGTAATAGAATACCGGATGCATTTTCCCGTTTTTTTTCTTTTGCATGAGAATCGCCCATAACCTGCTGAGCTTGCGTCGCAGTGCAATTCAGTCAATTCATTCGGATTATAGATTGCCAGTATTGGAGCTTCTATAAGTTTAGCCTTTAGTGTCCTAAACGCTTCGTGCTCTGTTGGTCCGAATTTAAACGTCGCTGTTGCTTTCGTCAGATCATAAAGAGGTTTAGCAATAGATGCGAAGTGCTCTATAAATTTTCGGAAGTAGGAACAAAGTCCAGTAAAACTGCGTACGTCTCGCACGCAGTTTTTAGGAACTGGGAACTTTTCTATGGCTTCAGTGCCATGTCGCGTTGGTCTAACGCCCCGTCCCGAGACCACATATCCGAGATATTCTACCTCCGTCTGCAAAAACCAACATTTATCAATACGTAACTCTAACAGATTTTCGGACATCGTTTTAAATACTCGTTCTAAGATCTCTAGATGCCTTTCTATCGTCTCGGTCGCAACTAGAATGTCGTCCATATAAATTGCCATGTCGCCTGCTCTGGTAAATTCAATCAAGACAAGATTTATATATCGTTGAAATGTTGCTGGCGCGGTACGGAGTCCGAAAGGCATTCTTAACCATTCGTACTGGCCTAACGGAGTCACAAATGATGTATACTTGATTGATTCCTCTGCCACCCGCACATGGTGGAATCCGTCTTTCAAGTCTAACAACGAAAAGTATTTCTTGTTCCCGACTAATCGCTAATTGATCCTCCACGAGAGGCATCGGATAATTATCTCTGGCGGTTACCTTATTCAGAACCCGATAGTCGATGCATAAACGTAATTTCCCGTTTTTCTTTTCCGTTAGCACGATTGGTGAGGCAAATTCTGAGTTGCTGTCTCGTATGTACCTCTTTTTTAAAAGCTCATCTAGAATTACCCGGAGTTTTTGCTGCCTATCGTAAGAAAGTTTGCGCGGAGTACTATAAAACGGTTCCGTCTTAGCTAATCGTAACTTTAGTTCCATTTTCGTTTTCGGTTCCGGCGGTTTCGACGAATCTTCGTATAATTCCTGAAAGGTTCGTTTTAGCTGCTTTCTAATATCGTAAGGTACTGCTAAGTTTATTTGTAATTTATCTGCTAGACTATCCTCATTCTCGACAACATTAACATTCGCGATTTCCCGTTGCGCGTCATTATCAATAGGAGTTATTAATTGGAATCCGAATTTCTTTAGTATATCTCTACCTATTAGAGCAGGTGTCGATGTCGTATCCTCTGGTACTACGTAAATCCTAAGTTTCTCGCTAACGTAATTGCTAATCGTAACTGTCGCGTAAACCTTATCTAAGAAATTTAACTGTACTCTTTTGCATCCACAATAATCGCGGTCGGATGCGTCTAACGGAATGATGGCTTGTTTATCTACAAGCCGCTCCTTGACGAAACTGATTGGGCTACCCGTATCGAGAAGCGTGTCTAAACATAATACTCGTCGCAAGTTAGAATTCTCTAGTTCATAAGTGACTGTCCTCCGATGTTCAATGCTGCCTTCTTCTTCTGGATTTTCATACACATTGGATACTTGCGGGGTTTCCTCGCTTTCCCTCGACTCCTTGTCCGGACAGTTCGCCGCCATATGTCCAAATTTTCCGCATGTGTAGCACGAACCTCGTTCTCTTTTCGGCTTTTGACAGTCTCGCGAAAGATGTCCCGATTGGTTACAGTTGTAACATTTTGTTTGTTTTTCGTCATTTTCTTCCTTCACCTTCCCTTTTTGTAGCTTCCCTTCGGAGTTCACTTTTGTTTTTGGTTTTTCAGCGCTTAGTTTCTCCCCGTATGACAGATTCTTCTTCGCGCGGTTCGAGAGAGAAATTTTTCGGAATCCATCCTACAAATCCTTTACCGTTTTAAAATTCTGCATTCTTGCCTGATTCCGTAGCGGCAGGTCTGGTATTCCATCCACCAGATAATCTAGTAGTATGTCGTCTTCTTCTATTGGTAGAAAATTATTTACTAAATTATCTAAAATGAGTTTCTCGTGATAATAATTATTAAAGGATTCGTTCATCTGCCACATCCTCGCCTCGAATTTCCTAAGCCGATCCACTCTGCTCGGTCGTTGATCAAATCCGTCTTTCATCGTTGAAAGTAATTCGTCGAGCGTCATTTCTGTGTGTTCCGATCTCGAACGAAACCATCTTTTCTACTTTCCCTTTAAGCTTTGAACTAATAATTATTTTCATAATCGCATCGTCCACCATAAACAGTCTCTTGACAAGTCGAACTTGCTTTTCCCAGTCTTCGAAGTAGCAATTTGTTCCGTCGAATTCACCCAATAAATCTCCAATACCTTTGACATCCGCTCGTAATGGTGGTGTGGCACGTACTTCCGCCTGTTGTTGTTCTTGTCCACGCATTTCATGCATTCGATTCCCGTCTTCTGCAGGAAAATTCGCTAAATTTTGTCTAATTCCTCTGTTGGTCAACTCTAATTCACGTTGTGCTAACGTCGCTTCTCGTTATGCCAGGTCTCGTTCCCTTCTCGCTATCTCGAGTTCTTGACGTAGCAACTCGTTTTTGTCTCGTTCGTGCCTGAGTTGATCGTCTTCGCACTCGCCCTCTTCCTCGCGATCGAGGCTGTATTCGGTCATCCACGTACCTTCTGGATCCGCATCCATTAACCTCTTGATTATCTCCGCCTTCAGTCCCGAGGTTGACACCTTGCGTTGCTTTGCTATCTCCTTCAGTTGAGCCACTGTAAATTGGTACGGCCCATCCATAGCGATGCCGTTTCTTAACTCTCGCACTAAATAGACACACCTTAAAGTTCGTACTTGCTTCGCGATTGTCAATCGCATTTCGAAAATGTCAGTCCGCGCTACGTATATGCGGCCGAATTATCGCGTTACCGATGCTATGTATCGTCGACGTTGGATGGCGGCACTTCCATTGTCAACCTGTGGTACTATGCGCAAAGGTTCACGAATGATGCTTGTGCGCATCTGATGCAAGATGGCGGGTATCTGCGCGTGTCGCCGGTTTATCATACACAAAATGGCCTATCTCATCACTTTCGTTCATAACATGTAATGTTTCGTCTCATAAGTTAACCGACTCGCTAAATCGTGAGCTCGATACACATAACTCGTTTCCGGCACACAGCTCGCGAGTCGCACACTCGCGTAATGTTCAACGATTCGTACTATCGTTGCACGTAATTCGTAATTTTTCGTTCCATAACATAAGGTCTCTCACACGGTCTCTTCTAGCGATCCAATCGTGGCCTCCTCTAAGCAATCCACTCCCGGCTTCTTGTAAGCGATCCCACTTCTGAATTGTAGGAAATGTAATTCGTAATCCTGATGTATTGAGAGACCGTCACAAGAATGGATCTGAATAATTGAGCTCGGAGATTGAGTGCATTAAAGTCCTTTATTGTTGCTCGGTTACACGTACGTCGCGAACTAACTCCTCCTTGCACCACACACACTCCTCAATTCCCCTAGTGCGTTCTTCTCTCGCTTCTCCCGCGTACTACATTCCCTAGCGGGCTCTCTCATTTCCCCGCGCGCTACATATTTTATTGCCACATATAACATTTAATTAACGAGATAAAATGATACGTACCTTTATCTTTCTATTCAAGAGTCTTTTATATTTGCAATGGAATACAACATTTAATCTCAAAAAATTAAATACGAAACATAACAAAATGAGAAAATTTTATTAAAATAAAATTTTTTATGTAAAATAACTTGGGCGCATCGGCGCCCGCGCCGTCGCTGATAAACTAATTATTTTGCATGTGTTAGAGTTAGCAACAAAATCGAAAATAGGTATATTTCGATAGTATACGTTACAAGGAACATTTTGGTACCAAAAACTTGCGAGCAACAAATTCTTTAAACAATCTTTGAGTGAACAAAGTGTTCCGCGCGGGCGTCGATGCTGATAAACTAATTATTTTGCATGTGTTAGAGTTAGCAACAAAATCGGAAATGCGTATATTTCGATAGTATACGTTACATGGAACATTTTGGTACCAAGAACATGTGAGCAACTAACTCTGTACATGTAGCTTTTAATCATGACGCTGCTACGCGTGACGATGCAATTTTGATTGTTTATCGATATTTGTTTAACAATTTAATTTTTTTGATATTTCTTGGCACTATTCTGGAGCAACAAAAGAGCAACAAAATTTGTGTACTTGTTTTTTTGATATTGCAGCTCTGTATATATTTTTTTACTATGGGGGGGTCCAGCTTGGCATTAAGCTGGACCCACCCATTTTTTATTTTTTTTACTGCTAAACGGTTGGAGCAACAAAATTCTTTCTGGAGCAACTAATTAGCAATAAAAGAACACTAAATTTTTTAATATGTCCGGACTCAATTTGCGCTGGTGGGGGGTCCAGCTTAATAGGGGTAAAAACATCAACACAGATAATCATTAAAACATATTAAAATAATACATTATACCTTTGTTATAAAGAAAAAAAATATTTTAAATTTTGTGGACGCAATAAAAGTTACTTGGTGCATGAAAAAAGTAATTTCTGCTTCTGCACTCGTGCACGTTCCGCGAAAATCAGCATGTAACGAACGATTCATTGCCTATCTGTTTATAGAATTTTACCACGCGGCCACATACATATATCTGTTATAATTTATAGTTTGACGGTGTTACTATTGTCCTGAGTTACTTTTGTCCCCAGTCTCCCCTACACATAAAAAGATAAAGACTAAAATTAAATAGACAGGTTGATACAGAATCATTGACAGAGTCATGCCTATAAATTATACAATCCCTTTCCCCGTCTTAGCTTTCTTTCCTTCCTTTTCCATTTTCTCTACTCTCTCCCTAGTTCCTCTTTCATACCTCTTCCAATCTTTTTCCCATTTTTCTACTCTTTTCTTTCTTCCTTGATACTGTCTCATTTTTAAATTGCCTCTCGATACTGAGCATACACTTTTAGTCTCATCACAAGCTTGCTCCAATTAACACATTTTATTATCAAAATTACTACATTCTCCGCTTGTAATAATTAAGGTATTTATACTTATTTTTTTTGTTTTTGCTTGTTTTAAGATTTATTTATATTGCAATATCATCAATATATATATACACGTTAATTTTATTGGTAATGAGATAAAATTCTTTTTATTATTCAATTATTTAACAGATTATTATACATTGCGAAACTTATTATGATAATTTATTCACTTGGAACTGACTACTATTATTGACTAGAGGTTTATGAAGAATTTTACGTATTTTACAATTGATCTAATACTGATTGGACCAATGCTTGTGATATACAACATATGCGACTACTTAGATCCTTCTTAGAGACGTAATTTTTTAATACTTTAGATCATGTTACAGGATCTGAAAAGAAGGATTTTACTTAAATTCTAGGATTAGACTTGCCATTTTATTTTAGATACGTAGACGACATAGCTATGGCTATACCTCATCAAAAAATTAAAGAAATACTAGATGTTTTTAATTCTTTCCACGATAGACTCAAATTTACAGTAGAAATTGGAGGTGAAACTAAATTTTTTAGATGTAGCAATTAATAACAATAAAGTTTTAGAGTTTGACTGGTACAGGAAGCCTACATTCTCGAGGAGGTTTCTCAATTATTTGTCTGAAAGCCCTTCTTTCCAAAAAAAGGGAGTTATAATGAATACTGTAGATAAAGCAATAGTTTTTTCACATCCTAGATATCATTATAAAAATCTCTCTTTATAATTGATATCTTTTTGGGTAATGATTATTCTTTAAAATTTATTTTTGATGCTATAAACGAAAGATTAAAAAACCTATTTAACAACCAAGTCGATAAGACTAGAGAGAGAGGTGATAATAACTCGGAAGATATTAATAAAAAACAATGGTTCACTATTCCTTACATTTCTAATATTTCTGATAAATTTATTAATATAGTTAAAAACTGGGATTTAAACTTAGCCTCTTTTGGCCTTTATAAATTTGGAAATATGATCAGAGCTTAGAAAGATGTTCTTCCGTTAATGAGCAGTAAAAATGTTGTATATAAAGTATCGTGCAAAGATTGTGATGCAACGTATATTGGGCAGACTAAAAGGAAATTGAATACAAGAATTAACGAACATAAAAATCAATTACGCGAGAACAATGGTATGAGATCTGTCATAGTTAAACATGGGTTGCAACATAATCATGCGATAGATTGGGAGAACGTCAAAGTGATAGATAGAAAGAGATATCTGGGAAGAGATTAGTATCTAAAATGATACACATAAAATTGCAAACTAATGCGCTCAATTTGCAGACTGACACAGATTTTTTTCACCATGGTTATACATCAAATCTTAATCAGTTTAATAATTAGCAGTATATTTAAAAAAAAATATTATATATTTTGTTCATTAAATTATTGGTATGTTTATCAAACTGACTTTATTTTTGTATTTATTTTATTTTAACTCAATGTTATATTGACCTACACAACAGTTTATAATTTTAAACGTTACGTAGACATAAACGAAGACACATGTCTAATCGACAAATTTTATGTAATTTGTAATTTTAATTGTGCGTAACAGGATGGAAGTGCTAGTTATTAGTACAAGCGGTGAATTTTTTCAAATTGAATAAATATAGAAAGCAGTGTTGTTAAGATAGAGTGGGATTTTGTATTTAGATCTTACAAATCTTGACTTGTGTTAAGAAGAGCCGTTCATATGATGAATGGAAAACTACTCGAAGTTGAATAATTGCACCTACATTCACAATAATTGCAGTTACACTTTGGAATATTATGCTGAATGTTGTACCGTGAAGATGGCTGAAAAAAGCAGCCGAAACGTCGGAAATACATATATGTACAGGTGAAGAATAAAGAAGAATTGTAACGTACATTAATAATAACTAGCTCTTAGTTGCCTATTATTTTTGTAATATAGGCTACGTTTACAACGTGCGCTTAGCCCGCGACCTATACGATAGATGTCTTTGTTTAACGTATAGGATAAACAAGGACATCTATTGTATAGGCCGCGACCTAAATGCACGGTATAAACGCAGCCATTATTTTTAATACTTTAGATTTTAATTTATTAAAAGAAATTGTGCTAAGAAGGATTACGAGCCAAAACAAACAA
>NW_017300016.1:44501-46064 GCF_001594075.2 Trachymyrmex cornetzi | reverse complement strand
TCGGGTTGTTAGTAAGCAGTTGTCGTGTACTCTGAGTTGCTTTCTTGCAGTTTTAATATATGAACCAATGGTATAACTGTTTGGAACGTAAAAGATGTCTTATACACAGATAATGTAACTAAAGTAATACATGAGGTATTCCACGTGATATCTCGGCAAGACCTTACTTCAACCATAACCATAAGCTATATAAAACAACAGAACAGACGAAGAGGTAGGTCCGCGCGGAAAGTCTAGAAATCAAAAGATAAAGTAGATACAAACGCCAGCACCATCCGCGGTAAATGAGGCGCATTGTCTTCAACACTCCCACTCGACAAATTTACTGTTGTATCATGTTCAGGAGCTTCAGATTTGTCTGAAACTTCAGTTTTGTAAGAGGTTTTGTTAGTAGATCCGCCCTCTGCTCGTTACTGGCCACGTGTTTTACCTCTAGATGGCCATTCTTTGCCACGTCTCGTACATAGTGATATTTGATGTCCAAATGTTTGGTCCTCCTGTGGAAAGTCGGATTCTTGATTAAAGTTTCAGCAGCTGTATTGACGCAATAGAGAGTCGTTGGTCCAAGTTGTTCGTATCCAATTTGTTGCAATAGGCCACGAGATCTCTTTCGATGCATCATGAGCCGCTATGTATTCAGCGTCCGTAGTAGAAGTAGCAACTATTCCTTGTTTCCTAGATGACCAAATAATAGGTCCACCGTTTAGCATTAACAAGACACCAGAGACTGATTTTCGTGTGTCTACGCAAGACGCGTAGTCTGCGTCTGAGAAGGCTTAACTGCTTGTCATCATTATTCTGCGTACCATAGACTAAACCGAGAGTGGTTGTACCCTTCAGGTACCTAAGTACGCGTTTTGCTGCTGACTTGTGTGTAGGTGATTCCAGAAATTGACTAAGTTTACTCACTGCGAATGCAATATCCGGTCTTGATCCATTTGCCAAAAATATCAGCGAGCCAATTAGTTGACGATACGAGAAGCCTTCATCCTCGATGAAAACGCCTTCCTTTTCTCGTTTAAGTATAGTTTGCGTTTCCATAGGAGTACTAACGCTGTTGCAATTTTCCATGTTGAATCTCCTAAGTATTCTTGTGATGTACGATGTTTGATGTACACGTGTAAGTTTATTGGGACGATCACGATTGATTTCTAATCCTAAATAAAATTTTGCTTCACAATGTGTGATTTTGAAGCGATTCTTTAGTAATAATAGCAGCTTGTTTATTTTATCCATCGATGCACCAGTTATCAGACCATCGTCCACATACGAGGTGTGATCAAAAAGTAAGGTGACTTTTTGAATTTCGCGCGCTCTGTACACTCTAATTTCAAAATTTTTTGTTGTTGTGTTGGTACACTCGTCACGATCATATGTTCACAGTTTTGACTATATAGCATGTGTTGTTTTTATGTGAGAGGCATAAAGGTTAGAGTCGTGTTTGCGTGCTCGGCGATTTTTTGTTGTTGAAAATAATGGAGCAGAGAGTTTGTATTAATTTTTGTGTAAAAAATGGTATTAAGTGTTCAAAAACTCTTGAAATGTTGACAGTGGCGTACGGTG
>NW_017300016.1:37142-43664 GCF_001594075.2 Trachymyrmex cornetzi | reverse complement strand
GGATTATTTTGAAGGGGATAACATAATTTTGGATGAATAAATGAATATTTTTTTATAAAAATGAAAAGTCACCTTACTTTTTGATCACACCTCGTATAAATCTATCAGTAGATCCTTTTCATTATTAACATAGACACATGGATCGTAGTCTATTGGTCGCATGTCCAATTCTGCTAAGACAGTATCAATCTTCCTATGCCACTGTAAAGGTGATTGCTTTAGGCCGTATAGACTACGTAATAGCTTGCATACTCTTCCGCTGCCATCATCAAAGCCTTCAGGTTGCAACATATAAATGTCCTCTTCCAAATCGCTGTATAAAAATGCTGTCTGAACGTCAAATTGAATCATCTCGTAATCATTCTCAGTTGCAAGGGTTATTAGCAAACGGATTGAGTCAAAGCGAGTTACTGGCGAATACGTCTCATTGAAGTCGATTCCAGGTTTTTGACTACATCCCTTGACGACAAGTCTTGCCTTGAATCGATCAGTGTCGACGTTTGGCTTAAGTTTAACTCGATAGATCCACTTATTTGTAATAGCTCGACGTCCTTCAGGTAGCGTTACCAAATTCCACGTCTTGTTTTTCTTTAATGAATCAAGCTCTTCGCACATGGCTTGCTCCCACTTCTCATGGTCAGACGATTCGACAACTTCTTTATAGTTATCAGGCACTTCTGTTTCAGCCAACATACACGAACGTTCTGGATCACCGTCTCGATTTTTACTTCGCCTACGAAGGGCTATGCAATCTTGAAGTACTGGTTTAGATTTTGGTGACCTCCGATTTGATCGAGGTTCGTGTATAACTTCCTGATCTTCATCATTGATTGGTCCAAAGTCGGAATCCACAGTTTGTTCTCCCTTTCTTCTTTAGGCAGTTTTGTTTCTTCATTGTCGTCAATGAATTGGACAGTTGCTAACGGACGAGATTCAACAATTTTGACGTTGCATCGTGTGTACACGTTCTTTGTGCCATGTTCCCAAAGACGGTAAGCCCTGGAGCCTGGTTCATATTTCACAAGTACCATTTTCTTCGACTTTTTGTCAAACTTGTTTCTAAACTGGTCTTCAACGTGGGCATATGCTTCACTACCGTAGATTCGCAGGAAGCTGACGTCTGGCTGTTCATTCGTGAACGCCTCCCATGGGGTTATCCCATCAAGTCGGTCAAGTGGCACTCGATTACGAATCATTGCAGCAGTTCTTGACGCCTCTGCTCAGAGGGATGTTGGCAAGTGAGCTGCGGCCAACAAGGTGCGTCCAGTCTCAATGATTGTCCTGATTTGTCGCTCAGCTCGGCCATTTTGTTGTGGTGCACGGGGAGTTGAAAATTCGTGAACTATCTTATTTTTGTTCATGATGCGTTTCATTTCCTTGCTAGTGAACTCACGTGCATTATCAGATTGAAAACGTCTTATTTTATGTCCATACGAGCTTGCAATTGCAATGACGCTTTCAATAGCGTCAGTTATTTCAGTGCGGTTCTTCATGGGACGTACAATTAAAAATCCTGAGAGATCATCCACAAAGACGGCCAGCACAGTATTGCCACCAAGCGAAGGAGTTGACATCGGATAACAGATGTCGAAGTGTATCAATTCAGCTGATTTCTTGGCCCGAGTGTCTGATTCGATAAACTCTTTACGTGTCTGCTTTCCAAAAATGCAAGCCTCGCAGAATCGATTGTCGGTTCTCCCACTGATTTTTGAAACGTTCATGCTTCTGACAGCTTTACTGTTGACCATCTGATCCAGTTTCTTGTAGTTTACATGAGCTAGTCGTTCATGCCATACGGGCAATGGCTGATGGTCCTTGCTTGCATATTGAGCTTCGTGTTCTGGCATTGCAACTCGAGTATCCATCATGTATAAGTTTCGTTCACAGCTATAACCAATCATTAACAATTTACCTCTATTGTTGACTATCTTGATCAAATTTTTGTCGATGATTGTTTTATTACCATGTCGGGCGCTGGCACCAATACTCAATAGATTTCGACCCAAATCCGGAACCCAGAGCACATCGTATAGAGTACCTTCGCGCTCCTTACCATTTACCATCGAAAGAATTCTGATGCTGCCTCTGCCACGTGCATAAATAGTATTGTTGTTTCCTACAGTGATCAATACTGATTTGTCATTAATTGCTTCGAATGCATCGAACCAGTCTCGTCGAAACGTCATGTGATTGCTAGCTCCTGAATCTGCTAGCCACTGATCTTCCTTTGGGTGTTCACTCAAATCTAAAAGAAATGATGCTGTGAATGCGTCACCTTGCGACATTCTCTTACCTTGAGATGCACTATTGGCTTGTTTCGGTTCTCGTCTAGGCTTCTTGCATTGTCGGGCAGTCGGACGTCCTTCGTCACAATTGAAACATTTCCCTTTGAATGTCTTCTTGTTTTGCTTAAGCTTTTTGCCATGCTTTGTCTTTTTGGCATGCAATGTGACAGATTCTTCTTCACTGGTAACTTTTATTTCGCCAAAACTTTTAGAGAGTTGCTCTTCTTTCATGAGACGAGGCAATAACTTGACTAGTTTCTGTTCTTGTCTTGGTACCGAATCCCAAGCTGATATTACCGAACGATAGCTTACCGGTAGTGAGTGCAGAATATTTGTGATTATCGTCGTTTCGTCTTGCTTGTGTCCAAGGTCTTCAAGTTGTCGAGCCATTTGTTCGACGTTGCTGACATGTTCTGATACTGTCATTTTGTTAGAATCCATCTTATATTCAAAGAATTTTGCCAGTAATAGATGTACACTCGTTTCATTCTTCTGCTCGTACAGAGCTTCGAGCCTTGACCAGATTTCGAGGTTTTACAGTTCACTATATGACGTATCTGTGAAAGCTCAATTGATTGAGTCAATGCAAACTTTGCCTTCTTGTCGATAGTGTCCCAACTCTCGGCATTTTGTTCTGGTTTGACTGTCTTGCCATTCACAACCTCGTATAATCCGTGATAGTCAAGATAGACTGACATCTGATACTTCCAGAGTCCGAAGTCCGTTCCATTGAACTTTGTGACCGTAATCTTATCCATGGTTCGCGTGTTATTTCTCTTTTGCAGGACAAACAACTTTACTCGAGTGAATCACACAGTCGCTTTATTACGTGTCGCCTGGGCCCATAACCTGTTACTTATTACGAGGGATCGGGTTGTTAGTAAGCAGTTGTCGTGTACTCTGAGTTGCTTTCTTGCAGTTTTAATATATGAACCAATGGTACAACTGTTTGGAACGTAAAAGATGTCTTATACACAGATAATGTAACTAAAGTAATACATGAGGTATTCCCGCGTGATATCTCGGCAAGACCTTACTTCAACCATAACTATAAGCTATATAAAACAACAGAACAGACGAAGAGGTAGGTCCGCGCGGAAAGTCTAGAAATCAAAAGATAAAGTAGATACGAACGCCAGCGCCATCCGCGGTAAATGAAGCGCATTGTCTTCAACAGGTCATTTTTAAAGTTATAAAATTAATATATATAAAACGGTTGACTAAAAATAGGCTACCAAAAGATAACTACTTATAGAGATATGATGACAAAAAAATGATTAAAGATAGACCTTGGTTGTTTAGGCCATGAATTCAAACCCAAAGATATCGCTGAATACATGTATTCGACGGAAAGTAGATCCTGCATTTACGCCAAGTACTCAATTCCGTAAAATATCGCTGAGTATAAATCGTTGAATGTATATAGTTAACGGAAAACAGATCCTGAATATACACCATGGTTTGATTACAAAAGACATTACCAAGTAAAAATATATCGCTGATAATGTCATTAAGTAAGCCAATTACTGATTAATCCTTCTAATGAAAAGTTAATCCGGATTTTATAAGTATAATATTGAATTGTACAAGAATTAAAATGTACAAAGAAATTTAGTTACCAGCAAAAAACGTGAAATGTATAAAATATAAAATTCGGTCATATAAATAAGATAGAGTTCAAAAAAATACATGTACAAAACATAAAATAGGTAAAATGAATAAAGCTAAATTTAATAAATTTAAACTATCTAAAAAATGTTTAGAAACGTAAAGTAATTTATAAAAAAGAAAAAATACCTTAAAAAGCGATAATAAAATTATAGTGTCAGAAATAAAGATGAGTCAAAGAGTAAAATTATAACATATTTAAATATAAAATGAAGCAAACTTGCGATGAGGACCACTTTATATTGTCAGTCAATAAGTAATGAAAAATGACGAGCTGTAGGAATCTAACTAAAGAAATTGTATAGAAAGGGGAAAACTAAGAGGGGGAAAGAGATTGTATGTAGAATATGTAGAAGTACGGTAATGCTTCCGTATCACTCTGCCTGTTTAAGCCCTGTTTTTGTCTCTTAACGTAAACCATTTCAGAAATTAAACGTTTATTTTAGGATGGTTCACTATCTAGAATTCTGACATTATTCCAATCGAAATTATGGTTACATATAGTTCTAATAATGGTTACATATAGTCCGTAATAACTGAAAGAGATCCCGATTTTTCCTTATGTCTGACATATGTTCTTGTAGTCTAGTTTTTAGTCTCCTTTTTGTTTGGCTTCGCAATCTCCACAGGGTATTTTATAAACCACACCCTGATGGGAAAGAGAGTCCAGCTGGTATTTTCTTCCTTTGATATAATTTTTAAAAATATTCGGAATTGAATAACATAGCTTGCAAGCAATGTTTGAAAGCTATGGGTAAAAAACTTTCAGAGACACGTTTAACATAAGGTACAGTAAAATATTTTTGCGTGGCTTTGATTTTTTATTTAAATTAATGTCTATATTATTATTATTATTGTAAATGTGAAAATTTAATCTTTTTTGTATCGTCGGAAAAATAAAATTCAAAGAGTATCCGTTATCTAAAAAATATTAATAGCCTCAGTCAAATTTTTATGGTGAAATCGTGGATGGAACAGTAGAAAGAGAGAGAGGGGAGGGGAGGGGGGAGAGGAAGGGAGAGGGGGGGGAGTATAATTCTATCAACAGCACCAAATTATAACACCTCTTTTGTGACAAGTCAGATGTAGGGACGCTGCAAGACGAGACAAGACAAAATTTTAGGAAATATCGTCTTGTTTTGAAAAAATCTTGAAATGTACATTCTTGTCTTGATCTCAACTCGAAAATCTTGTCTTGTCTCTTTCTCGACAATTTAAATAATGCGTTGTCTACAATATACGAAGTAAGAAGTAAGAGTAAGAAATTGACCAATTACAATCGATTATTCTTCTCAGATTTGATTGTAATTGGTCAATTTTTTACTCTTCTTACTCCGTGTATTGTAGACGACGCTTAAGTATTTGCGCAACGTCTGTTCCATCGGAAAGGTTATTCTCTACAGCAGGATTAATTATAACAAAACATAGAAATAGATTGTGCGAGGAATCAGCGAGATCCCTACTTTGTTTAAATTCATGGGCTACATATGTTCAATATCTAAAATCTTATTTGGCGAATAATAATTATAATTGGCGCAATAAAGTGTTTAAATAAAAAAATGTGATTCGTGTGTTATTTGATTTACAATTAGTATTATATTAGATATAGTTTAATGTGATCTAGGCTTAGCAATATCGCACACATTTGGTATTATTAATCATGTTTGTATTATTCGTTTAGGAAAACAATTACAGTAATTCCGGTATATACGGTACATATTATTTTATGTTGTGGCATATGATTGCGCTACTATTACATTGACAAATCGATTCAACTGACAGTAGTTTTATTTTACTCATTCCTATGTTTTCTGACTTCTGCGACATAAATTCTATATAATTTCTATAATTCTTCGAGACTCGAGGTTTTCAATAATCTCGAGTCTAAAATCTCGTCTTGTCTTTAAACTTTCCGCGCAAATCTTGTCTCGATCTCGTCTTGAAATTCGGAACGAGACAAGACAAGATTCTCGAAATCTCGAATCTTGCGGCATCCCTAGTTAGATAAAAATAAAAATTGAGGAATCTCCCCGAGAAAGTTGGCTTATAATATTTATCGAAAATAATTCTGTTTTCATCAATAATAATCGTTGTATCTAAGAAATTCAATCTTCCATTAGTATCTATTTGCATGATAAACTGAAGTCTAGTATGTAAAGAATTGAAAACATTTTGGATTTTATTTAACGAATCACCTGGAGCTGCTAAAATAATATTATCCATATACCGTAAGTAAAATAATGGTTGAGTAGGTAATCTCTCAATTGCCACAGTTTTCTATTTTACCTTCTTCATACACTGAGAGAAAGGATTTTGTTAATTTAGCAAGCCACCAGTACCTTTAACCGGTGATCGATAAATATGTAACAACAAATTATGTTGTGATTGCTGCTAATCTACTATACCATGGTGTAATAAGCCAAGGTGTAACATTCCCGTGGATGCGCAGTAGTATGCGCTTCGACCAATCACATTTGGGTCCAAATGCACCCGCGAAATTTAAATACACAAATAATTACATATAATTAAAATGTATTTCTATTTAAGATTAAACGTATTTCTATTTAAG
>NW_017300016.1:32808-37130 GCF_001594075.2 Trachymyrmex cornetzi | reverse complement strand
TTTAAAAATAATGTAAAAAATATATCGAATTAGTGTTGGCCTAAACAATGGCGAGGCAGGTAAAATATTTCCGTAAAAGCGCAAGTACTTAAAGTCTAAATGGTAAAAACAATGTGATGGCAGATATATTAATTGAAAAGGAAATTGGGACGTGTGGTCACATATGGGATACATACTCGCACAAAGATAACAAGGTAATACTATATATACATCAAAATTTATTATCATAAATAAATAAATGAATATTAATAATGATAGTATTAATAAAGTATGTAATCATGTTAATAAATGTGTTTAAGTATTTATAATAATATATAATATTGTAGGTTAGGAAATGCTTAAATGCAAGTAGATTGACAATAAAAACATGCAGATATATTGCCTTTTTTACATTATTTATATCCACTTATTAAATATATATATATATATATATATACATATATATATACAGGGTGTCCCATTTTAATTGTCCACCAGAAATAACTTTCTTATTTTTGATTTTAGAGAAAAATGTTTTAGACAAAAATTGTATGGTTTCGAGAGGGTCACAAGATGGTACCATTGGTTTGACCTTGGATTATCATTTGAAAATTACATGAAGGTCACCTTCAATTTCTTAAATGGAACATACCATTTTTCATTACATATTCTCGTAGCTTATCTCGAGAGCTTTCCAAAACACTGCAATAAAATATTTTTCTATTGCGTACGTTCCGAATTATAAAGCTTTAAGTTTGTGGTATCCTTTCTAAAAAAGGAGATGTTAAATCGATACTCGAATGTATCGAAGTTTATTAGTGTCGCTTTTCCGCGATGCTGATTGGTTCTCTCGCTGCGTTTACTTCACGAGTATCTGTCATTGCCAAAATTGTGTGTTTTGACAATTCCGTATTTGAAAACATCGTGCATAAATGTTAAAAGCTTAGTAGCGCGCGCGTTCTAGTTTTAATAAAAATACAAATTCGCTTTCCTGTAGTCTTATCTTACATGATCCAGCCAGTCAAGGCAAGATGAGTTTTTGTACAATTACTTTAGGTGTTCAAAAACTTGGCCATTTACTTGTATACACAATTCAACGCTTCAAGTCTACGCTGAAATCGTCCCTAACTTTTTGAAGAACACCTGCATTAATATTTCTGCAAGCATTTCTAATCCGGTTTTTCATATTTTCAACGGTTGTTGGCTTTTTAGAATACACTTTATCTTTAATGTAGCCCCAGAAATAAAAATCAAGGGGCGTCAAGTCAAGTCGGGTGATCTTAGGGGCCATTCTTGAATTTGGCTGCCTAGACCAATCCACCTATTCGGAAATCTTACGTTTGAATATTGTGTAACGGCTCGAGATCTATGAGCCGGCACTCCATCTTGTTGAAACCACATTTGTCTGAGTACAACATTGTCAACACGTCTTAAGAGGTTGGGCAGGTCATGTTGAAGAAATGTTAGGTAGTTTGCCCCATTGAGGTTTTCTTCAAAAAAATATGGACCAATAATATCATCTCCCAGAATGCCTGCCCAAACGTTAATAGACCACTGCCTTTGAAAGTCTTGGCTTCTCTGCCAATATGGATTAACATCAGAATAATAATGGCAGTTATGTATATTAACGCCTCCTCTGTTACAAAACGTGGCTTCATCAGAAAAAAGCATTTGAGCAACGAACCGGCGATTTTGTTGGATTTGATCTCGAGCCCAGTTACAGAAACGAACTCGGCGTTGGAAATCCCTCTCTTCCAATTGCTGAGTTAGATGAATGTGGTATGGATGAAACTTATTGATCTTGAGCACACGGTTGCATTATCGCGTAACACCACCTTAGTCACTATCTCGTGATAAGCGCTTTCAATAATCTCATTATTCTGATGTTAATCCATATTGGCAGTCCAAGACTTTTAAAGGCAGTGGTCTATTAACGTTTGGGCAGGCATTCTGGGAGATGATATTATTGGTCCATATTGAAAGCGCTTATCACGAGATAGTGACTAAGGTGGTGTTGCGCGATAATGCAACCGATCCATTGCATCTTCGATATCTATCTGCGTGTGGAAACGAGACGAGCGTGGAATCTCGAGGATATTAGAGCTGTTACGTGTCAAGGTAGCGATCCTGGCTTGCTCCTTCAATAAGTCGGCGATTAATTCGTTTTCGTGACGGCGATCTTCTGTCACAGCGAAGATCATATTGACTCTACGTTCGTGCAATAGTCGAGACATCTCCGCTAGAGAGGGATAATCGTACTTTTTTGCCGTGGAATACTGTCCACGTTTTTGCATTCTTTTTTTTTCTTTACAAAATTATGGCTGATTATCCACCAAATGAAATTGTGGACATGATCCGCATTTTGGGTGAGGCCAGGAATAATTACTCGGCAGCACAAAGGCTTTACGCTGAAAGATTTCCAGACCGACGCCATCCTAATAGGAAAATAATAAAAAGACTTTGCGACCGAGCTGAGCAGGATTTTCTAAGAAGAAACCGGCGAAAATTAGGTCCTGATGAGGTAACATCATTGACTATTATAGGTGCCGTTGTTTTGAATTCTCAAATCTCTACGAGACAAATTGAGAGACAATTCGGTATACCTAAATCAACTGCCAATCGTGTGCTCAAGATCAACAAGTTTCACCCATACCACATTCATCTAACTCAGCAATTGGAAGAGAGGGATTTCCAACGCTGAGTTCGTTTCTGTAACTGGGCTCGAGATCAAATCCAACAAAATCGCCGGTTCGTTGCTCAAATGCTTTTTTCTGATGAAGCCACGTTTTGTAACAGAGGAGGCGTTAATATACATAACTGCCATTATTATTCTGATGTTAATCCATATTGGCAGAGAAGCCAAGACTTTCAAAGGCAGTGGTCTATTAACGTTTGGGCAGTAAATCCTAAACTTTTGAGTGTCTTCAAAATTGAGTATATAAATTTAACAGTTATTTGAGTTTTAATTTCCATGATTAAGATAAATGCCAAAATATTAAATGTAGACCCCCGTAAATATTTGAGTACTTAAAAATAATGGCGTTTACAATTTAATATTTGTTCTGAAATTTTAATTTGTTTTGAAATTTTTATTTGTTTTTATTTGTTTTAAAATTTTTATTAGTTTTTCTCTCAGAAATTTTTCTTTGTTTTAAAATTTTAATATTTATTTCTATTCCTATAATAATACTTCCTCCATTGTACGTAGGGTCTAAGGGTGAAATCATACAGTGCGGAAAAGAAAATATGTCACAAAAGTAACCAATCAGCTTTATTCTGCATTATTCCGAATAGCGCTAATTGGTTGTTTCAATGGGCGAATTCAGCGGACTCAACAGTTGAGTGCGAGTGCCATGCTCGCTGTTATTGGTGTATTCTTTTAGCTCATCCAATCAGAATTTTAGATTTAGAAAAATATATCAATAACAGCGAGTGCTCACTCAACTGTTGAGTCCGCTGAATGACGCATTCTTTGTTCCGCAATCATTTCCCGCACCGTGTGATTTCACCCTGACACTAAAGTTATCAAGTTGAGATTAACACTCAACATCCAAGTTATCAATAACAATCAAGTTGAGAGTTATACTAAGGTTGAGCGTCCAAAATAATCATTAATTGATTGTTACCTTGAGTGTATTTTTTCAGTGTTTTTTAAAGTGTAAACACTCAAAAATTTTAAGAGTTTTTTTCGTAAAGAGGGTAGAGACGGTAGTGTCTCGACGCTAAGACCAAGAGCAGCGACACTACCGTATTATGTTACGCGAACCGGCGATTTGCGGGGTAATTTTTTACTCAACTTTTATTATTTCAGGTATATTTATGTTGTACTTTATTGAAAATCATGATTTTATGATTTTATGTTATTTATATCATTAAATTCATAATGTCGTATTCAAATTTCGCGGTTGCACTTGGACCCAAATATGATTTGTTGTTCTATTATGCCACCGCCATTATGCGCAATGTTACACCTTGTCTTATTACACCATGTGCTATACCAACCAATTATTAGTAACAGAAACAAACTATATAGAATCTAACCTATCTTTTGGATAAACTTTAGCTCCTTTACATAGAATTCGTAGATGATCGTGGAGTCTTAACTTGTAGAAAACCGACCAAGCACAGTCAAATATAGGGAGAATACTTGACTAGAATTAGTCAATTTCTTACGATTTGAGACCCTGCAACCATCTACGACTCTTATATATACATACATATATATATATGGGCATTCTTTTACAAACCGAACACTTTTTTTCGACATTTTTAAATCGCTTCAAACTTTTTTTACCAATTGTAGGTATAAAATAAGCGAACACGTGTATCGGGATTTTTTTTTT
>NW_017300016.1:32309-32618 GCF_001594075.2 Trachymyrmex cornetzi | reverse complement strand
AACTTTAAAAAAAAATACTTTTTTCTGCAAATTAAATCTTAAAAGTTAATTTTGACCATGACGCCCGGAGTTAATTTATTTTTACAAATACTATCGGATTCCTCGGAAAATTTACTAAAAAATGTGAAAATTTCATAATGGCCTTTTTAAAACTCGCCTGGGAATTAATTAAATAGTCCGGCAACTCGAGGACGCGCGCGCGGCGAGCGGGCGCTAGCTTTCTCGTTCCGAGCGGCGCTTGCGATATCTGCATGTCTCGTACGATATTTTCAACTTTTCAGTTTAAAAGAACAATTATATCTACATTTA
>NW_017300016.1:25546-30881 GCF_001594075.2 Trachymyrmex cornetzi | reverse complement strand
TATATATATATACAGGGTGGTCCGTTTTAATCTATCGATGCGAATATCTCGGAAAGTACGCATCTGATTGCAAAGTTGTAAAGGGAAAATTTGTTTGTTTAGATGAGGGACATCCAATGACACCGAACTCGGCCCCCCACCCCCACCCCCGGGGGTGGGGCGGGGGTCAAAATTGAAATTTTAAATGGGTACCCCGATTTTTTATTACAGATTCTGATTCTGCGTCGAAAAATATGAAAGTTTTGTCTCAAACATTTTTTTGATGCGTGACAGATGGCGCTGTAATCGGAAGTTTTAATCTATCGATGCGAATATCTCAACAACTACGCATATGATTGAAAAGGTAGAAAAGGGAAATCTGTTAGGAAATCTGGATAGGGGACATCCAATGACACCATACTCGACCCCCCCTCTCCAACCCTCCGTATGGAGCGGGTTCAACTTAAAAGTCTTAAATGGGTACCCCAATTTTTTATTGCAGATTATGATTCTGCGTCGAAAAATATGGAAGTTTTGTTTGGAACATTTATTTAGACTCGTGACAGATGTCGCTGTAATCGACAAAATTGAAAATGCGTACAAAAATCGTTACCGAATTAGAATTTCTCGAGGAATACACATCGTGTTCTGCAAATTAGAATTCTGTGGATAAATACGTTTAAAAAAAATCTGTTTTGATGAAAATGTTTGTTTTACTTTTAGCGATTTTGTTTAAACGTATTTATCCACAGAATTCTAATTTGCAGAACACGATGTGTATTCCTCGAGAAATTCTAATTCGGTAACGATTTTTGTACGCATTTTCAATTTTGTCGATTACAGCGACATCTGTCACGAGTCTAAAAAAATGTTCCAAACAAAACTTCCATATTTTTTGACGCAGAATCATAATCTGCAATAAAAAATTGGGGTACCCATTTAAGACTTTTAAGTTGAACACGCTCCATACGGAGGGTTGGAGGAGGGGTCGAGTATGGTGTCATTGGATGTCCCCTATCCAGATTTCCTAACAGATTTCCCTTTTCCACCTTTTCAATCATATGCGTAGTTGTTGAGATAATCGCATCGATAGATTAAAACTGCCGATTACAGCGCCATCTGTCACGCATCGAAAAAAATGTTTGAGACAAAACTTTCATATTTTTCGACGTAGAATCAGAATCTGTAATAAAAAATCGGGGTACCCATTTAAAATTTCAATTTTGACCCCCGCCCCACCCCCGGGGGTGGGGGTAGGGGACCGAGTTCGGTGTCATTGGATGTCCCCCATCTAAACAAACAAATTTTCCCTTTACAACTTTTCAATCAGATGCGTACTTTCCGAGACATTCGCATCGATAGATTAAAACGGACCACCCTGTATATGGTATATATATGAGCCTCTTATTTACAAGCGATACTATTGATTATTTGTTACATTGACGAATTAATTTGCAATCGTAAAAAATCGATTGTTTTCTTAACAAATATCACATTTACTTTCCCTTGATTTGTTCCTATAACAAAATCTTTTCTCTCAGTGTACAGTTTCTTTAGTTAATTTCCTACAGGTCGTCATTTTTCATTACTTATTGGCTGACAATATAGAGTGATCCTCATCGCAAGTTTGCTTCATTTTATATTTAAATATGTTATAATTTTAAAAGGAATTAATAAGAAGCATACAGCCACAACGCCAGTTATAAGTAGCACAGATATATTCAATTTAAATCAAGTAAACGTTTTGGTCACTATCCGACCATCATCAGTACAATCAAATTTCATATTAAAACAATATATAAATTATCAAACAGCAATTGTACATGTCAAAAAATTTTATCGTTCGCAAAAAAATTAATAAAAATACGACGCTCAATAGTAAGAAATCGTTCAAGTCCAAACACAACAAGAATTTTTTTTAGAAGTAGTTGAACATCAATGTCAATTTGTTATAATATAGAAGATATTTCCATTTAAATATGCGATTGCCAGATGCACATATTTGCTGATATATGTATTCAACCAAATCGTCACAGATTCATCTTCCACAACAAAATTTTTTAGAGTCAAAATTTGACAATGTACTTGGCTTGAGTATGTTGTTCTCATTATAACGATAATTTATTTGAAAAATTATAATCTCTTAAATTTAAAAGTACCCGACTAGAAATTGGCCCGACATATCATAATGATCTGACCGGGTAATCTTAAGGCATGCCTTGTTAAGGCCATCCCGATTAGGTCCTCATCATTACAAAGTCAGGCTAACCATAGTACAGCTGAAAGTAAATAATTTGATCAGGTCCTGATGAGGACTTGATATACATGCCTTATCGGAAAATAGTAATTATCAACGCAAATTCTCATAGGGTTATATAAGCAGGCCCTGATCAGGACATGTAGTGTTGCCCCGACCAGAAATTGGCTCCATATATATCATAATGACCTGACCGGGTATCTTAAGGCATGCTTTGTTAAGGTCATACCGATTAGGTCCTCATCATTACAAAGTCGGGCTAACCATAGTACAGCTGAAAGTAAATAATTTAATCAGGTCCTGATGAGGGCTTAATATACATGCCTTATCGGAAAATAGTAATTACCAACGCAAATTCTCATAGGGTCACATAAGCAGGCACTGATCAGGACATGTAGTGTTGCCCCGACCAGAAATTGGCTCGATAACTAATAAATAAATAATAAATAAATTGGCTAAATAAATAGTAATAAATAATAATAAATAATAATAATAACAATAATAATAAATAATAATAAATTGGCTCGACACCGCGCTACTATAAATTCTTCAACTAAACTGTCTACTGAACTTGCTTAGGTTCACTTGCATTTGACATTTTTTTTAATAAATGCTTGAAAGACGCACTTTATCCGCGCATCATTTATTCAAATAATTTGTGACAGTTCAGGTTACATTTACGATTTATTTATTAATGATTAATTATTTATCTTCAAGATTACGAAATTCGAATTTATATAGTATATATATTTTTAACTAAAATAGTAGTATATAAATATTGTGTTAAAGCTACGACATGGACTTTTTTGATAGAAAATTGGCAAGAAAACGTGCATTAACACGTTTAAGAGTGCAAAAATACCGCGCACTTCGGAAAAGCAATCAAAACAAAAATCCTTCCGTAGAAAATTGCATAAATAATAGTGTAGTAGTGCCATCAAGTTGCGTGCCATCTGAAGCAAATATTTCTAATTTTGAAAATTGGGGATTGTTTGAAATAGATAATTATCAAGAACAAAATATACATTCACCAATTAATGTACAAAACAATCTTTATTTGCAAAATGAAACAGATATTTCTGATGATAATGCCACTATAGAAGACAATATTTTGGATGTACCAGAAGATGAACCTACAAATATTTCTTCAATGTCATCAGATTCATCAGTAGATTCACGTGAGCAAATAAGTAGTACTATAAATGATCTTCGAGAATGGGCGTTTCAATTTCCACCTATTTCTCATTCTCGCTTAGATAATTTATTAAATATATTACGACCCATCATACCTCAATTGCCCAAGAGTTCAAAAACATTTTTACAGACTACGTGTGAAAGTTATGAGATTAAGAAACTTGATGAACATGATGATGGTCTATTTGTGTATTTTGGTTTGACTTCGCACCTTATAAAGTGTCTTAATCCTGATTTACATTCGAATAGTATACAGTTAATTATAAATGTAGATGATTTACCATTATTCAAGTCTAGTTCGACAAGTTTTTGGCCAATTTTATGTAAAATTTTTCATCAACCTGATATTTATAAGCCATTTCCAGTAGCTATATATTGTGGACTTCATAAACCATATAATGTGGAAAAATACTTCGAAAAATTTATTGAAGAAATCAACCTACTCCAAGCTGAAGGATTAAATGTAAATAATCGATTATTTCAAATTTCTATATTATAGCTTTTATTTGCGATAGGCCAGCTCGTTCATTTGTTAAATGTATTAAAAATCATAATGGATTTTGGGCATGTGAGCGTTGCTTCGTACGCGGCAAACGATATAAAAATCGAACTATTTATCCAGATGGTAATTGTGAATTAAGAACAGATCGTTCCTTCAGAGAGCAAATAAATAGCGAACATCACAGAGGAATTTCTCCTTTAATTAATATTAAACCACCAATAGACATGGTTAATAGTTTTCCACTCGATGCAATGCATCTCTTATATTTAGGAATAATGAAAAAACTGTTGGAGTGCTGGCTCGAAGGTACAGAGGACAGAAGATATATTAAAAAACTGTCGTATAATTCAAAAGCACAGTTATCGTTTTTACTGATAAAAATTCAACGGTATATTCCTGAAGAATTCCAAAGAACAACTCGATCTCTTTCAGAATTTAAGAAATTTAAAGCTACCGAATTTCAATTTCTTCTATTATATATATTGGACCAATTATTTAAAAAAAAATTTTACCGGAAGATATTTATAAGCACTTTATGCTTCTTCACGCAGCCATTCGAATTTTATCAGGAAAAGACACAGCTTTAAAATACTGTACATATGCACAAAACTTATTAAAAAAGTTTGTACAGCTTGTCCCATACTTTTATGGAGATGAATTTTTAATTGGTAATGTTCATAATCTATTACACATTGCTGATGATGTATTATTTATGCAATGTCCTCTATCAGATATTATATCATTTCCGTTTGAAAATGCACTAGGAAGAATAAAAAAATTATTGCGTAATAAGCCGTTAGCACAAATATGTCGTCGTTACAACGAAATATATAATGTGCAGAAAGTACAACCGAAAATATCATCTGAAATTATAAAAAAAACAAACTGCGAACAATCCGAAAAAATAAACATAAAAAGATTACGATATAAAGATGTGCTAATAACAACAAAATCGCCTAATAACACATTTTTACTTTCTATGGAAAAATAATACAGATTAATAATATTTATCTTTCTGAAAATCAATCTCAATTAAAATATATAAAAATTTGTGGTGATATTTTAGTGAAAAGAAAATGTATATATAATTATCCATGTGAATCAAAATATTTGTCAGCGTGGAATGTAACTAAAAGAAATAAACAGACTATTACATGTGAAGTACATGAGATTCAGAAAAAAATGATAACTATTAATCTCAGTGAACATAAGAAAGAAAAAATATATACATCAGGACTATTACATATGTAATGAAAGAAATATAATGATATCACATAAAAGCCATAATAATATCAATATGATAACGTCGTTCAATAAGGCTGTCATTTAATAGGTATCTATGAGCGTTTACCATTTATTTTGTTTACTTAGCAACGAAATATTGATTGCAAGAAAGTTTTGTT
>NW_017300016.1:23107-24607 GCF_001594075.2 Trachymyrmex cornetzi | reverse complement strand
ATATATATATATAATATATATATAATATATATAGTGTCCCGACCTTTTTTATCAATCACTTTTGCGTAGATAGAGCGGACTAAACTGAGTCGAAAAGTCCTTTACTATTTTGCAATTTTCGCAATAGGTAACAAGAAATTATAATAATTACTAAAAATTGCAAAATATTGATCTTGAATAATTTTTTACTCAAATACTATCAACTTTACAGAAAAACTGCAAAAGACAGAAATTATTTATTTTCTTCTCATAAAGTTCTGAGAATTTTTTCAGAATTTTTTATCAACTTTTTAGTACTGCATTTTCTTATTTTTACCAACATGAGAAAATACGGTATTAAAAAATTCTGAAAAAATTCTCAGAAATTTATAAGAAGGAAATAAATAATTTTTTAAATAATTTTTGTTTCTTACAGTTTTTCTGTAAAGTTGATAGTATTTGAATAAAAAATTATTCAAACTTAATATTTTGCAATTTTTAGTAATTAATATCTTATTAACTATTGCGAAAATTGAAAAATGGTACAGGACTTTTCGACTCAATTTAGTCTGCTCTATCTACACAAAAGTGATTGGCAAAAAAGTTGGGACTCCCTATATATATAAAGTAGAACTAAATTTACTTCTTTGCAAGTTTTAATATACTGTGCACAGAAATACTTTAAATCATATATAACATATTGTATTTATTTTTAGAAAAAAAGTATAAAAAGTCCAGTATTTCTCAAGAAAAACTCGTAGAATCTTCTTTTTCATCAGATGATTCAATAATGAGCAGTAATTTATCTCAAAAGTCGAATAAAAAACGTTTGATAGAAAGAACATCGCCAACTTCGAAAAGATCTAAGTGTATAGAAAATAATTGCGAGCATGAAGGTAAATATCATTACGATAAAAGATGATGTGCTTGATAGATTGTATATTCATATTTTGAAAATTTATTTTTTCTTAAACTTTTAGGAAATTTTGGAAAAAAGATAGAGAAACAATTAAAAGAAATCGAAAATAAATTATCTCTTTTTAGAGGATCAATTTTAAAATTAACGGTCGATGTTGAAAATATTTTGTCTATATTAAGAAATCAAGCTAAAGCACGATCAAGACATTCGTCAGAAGATGAAGATGATGAGGACTTAGTACAAATCCCGTGTAATAGCATGGATAAATTTGAAGAGTTCAATAAAAAACTAAAAACGAATAAAAAATATCAAAAAACAATTGTATGTGCACATACACTCATCCCACCATCTTCCCCCCCTCTCGAAATGTCACTTACTTGCTTTTCGACATAACTGTCTCAACCAATAATCTGATTATCGATAAGTTTTAAGTAGATTTCGTAACTCTATTAATTTTTTTTATTATAATGCGATTGCACAAAGTAGTACAATTACTTCTTTTTATATCATGTAATCCAGTCATTTGGCACCATATTTATGTGTATATAAATAAATATATAAATATATATAAATAAATAAATATAATAAATATAAATATAATA
>NW_017300016.1:19835-22261 GCF_001594075.2 Trachymyrmex cornetzi | reverse complement strand
TGTATCTTTATTTATAAATTAGAATTTTATTATATATAGTATATATAACTAAAAGTCTTAATTTATTTGTTACATATAATAAGTAAAGACTTTTAGTTACAATAAAATAATAATATTAAAAATAATAATAAAATAATAGTAAAATAATAATACTTTTAGTTACTAACATATATGTATAAGTATACATATACATTTATATATTACGTATATTTATTATTAGGTCTTCTTCAGATTACCTATCCATGACCTTATACATTTTCCTTATAAGAACCTTATATATTTTTCTATCCATGACCTTATACATATTCCATATAAGGACCTTATATATTTTTCTATCCATGACCTTATACATTTTCCATATAAGGACCTTATATATTTTTCTATCCATGACCTTATACATTTTCCTTGTAAGGACCTTATATATTTTTCTATCCATGACCTTATACATTTTCCTTATAAGGATCTTACAGAAAAACAGCGTTACATACTTACTCGAGTCCCGATAAGGCAATAGTATTAGGTCCCGACAATTAAATCAGGCAAATATTATAAGGTCCTTATCGGTACCCTATTTTAATTTCCAGTCGGGTATGTTCTATTTAACTCTAAAAAATTTTGTTGTGAAAGATGAATCTGTGACGATTTGGTTGAATACATATATCAGCAAATATGTGCATCTGGCAATCGCATATTTAAATGGAAATATCTTCTATATTATAACAAATTGACATTGATGTTCAACTATTATACTTCTAAAAAAAATTCTTGTTGTGTTTGGACTTGAACGATTTCTTACTATTGAGCGATAAAATTTTTTGACATGTACAATTGCTGTTTGATAATTTATATATTGTTTTAATATGAAATTTGGTACTGATGATGGTCAGATAGTGACCGAAACGTTTACTTGATTTAAATTGAATATATTTGTGCTACTTATAACTGGCGTTGTGGCTCTGTATGCTCCTTATTAATTCCTTTTATAATTTTAAGCCACTTATTATCTTACATATTTGTTATAATTTTACTCTGACTCATTTTTATTTCTGATATTATAATGTTATTATTAGACTACGCATTGCGCTTTTTAAGGTTTTTTTTTTTTACAAATTACTTTACGTTTCTAAACATTTTTTAAATAGTTTAAATTTATTAAATTCAACTTTATCTATTTTACTTATTTTATGTTTTATACATGTATTTTTTGAACTCTGTCTTATTTATATGACCGAATTTTATATTTTATACATTTCACATTTTTTGCTGGTAACTAAATTTTTGTACATTTTAATTTTTACACAATTCAATATTATACTTATAGAATCCGGATTAACCTTTCATTAGAAGGATTAATCAGTAATTGGTTTACTTAATGACATTATCAACGATATATTTATACTTGGTAATGTCTTTTGTAATCGAACCATGGCGTATATTCAGGATCTGTTTTCCGTTAACTACATATATTCAGCGATTTATACTCAGCCATATTTTATGAAATTGAATACTTGGCGTATAAATCCAGAATCTACTTTTCATCGACTATATGTATTCAGCGATATCTTTAGGTTTAAATTCATGGCCTAAACAACCAAAGTCTACTTTTAATCATTTTTTGTCATCGTATCTCTATAAGTAGTCATTTTTTGTTAGCCTATTTTTAGTCAACCGTTTTATATATATTAATTTTATAACATTGAAAATGACCCGATTGGGATCGAAACGTCGGTTCTATGTAGACATATTCTTATCTTTGTTTTTACTTTTATGTTTATTCACACAATGTTAACTGTATCATATTACGTACATTAAAATTTTTTTATTTTGGCTCGTAGCTCTTCTTAGCACAATTTCTTTTATTTGAATTGTTTGAGCCATATTTTATTATGTATTTTTATATTTTATTATGTATTTCTTACATATTCTAATTTATTGTGAAGAAAAATTTTATAACTGACTTTTTGTTATTACATTGAAAATGACCCGATCGAGTACAAAATGTCTGTTATTGTTTGTATAATGATTTAACGATTTAAATTAAAAATATTCCTTCTAGGCTTGTAACCCTCTTTTATATTCCTATTTTATTTTTATTGAGTCTTTTGACATTTTATTTAATTTTATATAAAATATGTATAAAATATTTATGTAACTTTTTTCAAAAAATGAATAGTAATAAATATGTACTATCATAAATATTCTGTACTGTCTGGAATATGTATACATACATTGTACATGTTTGAATATTTATATTATAAGAGTGTGCATTCCGCTCACAAGCAGTAAGCATCAGTACATCCTCGTTGTCTATTAAATATTAAATAAGGAGAAATGACACTTACAAGTGCTGTAAATGCAAAACGGAATGCACTCTACGTATATATGCATATACAGGGTATTTGAAAATTATCGGCTAATCGATCACG
>NW_017300016.1:17637-19238 GCF_001594075.2 Trachymyrmex cornetzi | reverse complement strand
TGAAATATTTTTTTATGAAGTACTTTTCAAGTTATAATGCTTCAAAGTTACAGTATCGCCGGCATTAGCATTACCCAAAATATTTAATTTTGGAGACTGACCAGTCAAGGCGAGATCAGTCGGTGGTCCGTGAATCTTGACCTTCAGTAAACGCACAAACAAAAACATAACGCGTGGTATTACATATCTTGGGTAATGCTAATGCCGGCGATACTGTAACTTTGAAGCATTATAACTTGAAAAGTACTTCATAAAAAAATATTTCATTATAGCGTTTCGGAAAGCTCTCGACATCAGCTATTAGATTCTTGAATCAAAAATAAGGTGTTCCATTTAAGGAAATCAATGTAACCTTGACCTGACCTTGGCTACGCAACCCAAAGTCAAACTGATAGAATCAGTAAATAGATATTTTTAAACCATATAACTTTTGTCTGAAACACTTTTCTGTAAAACTTATATTTCCCGAGATATTTAGGTGTCCCGACCCTTTTGGGACACCCTGTGTGTGTGTATATAAGGTTAAAGCAGGGATTATGGAATAGCTTTTTTTAAATTAACATTGCTCCGATATAAATGCATATGAAGACTTTAAATTTACACAGAACTCCTGAGGAATATGTTAGCTACAACATCCAATAAATGAAAGTCGCTAAAATTTAAATCCAAAGTCAATATTAACAAAAAAGTCAAAAGTGAGAAAATGGGGGGTCTAAAAAATGGGATGTAATATGGAATACCGATGAAATTTTGACCATAGTAATAAATAACACAATAAATGAAGTCCGAATTTGTTTATTTATATAAACTGATCAAGAAAAATAGAAAACTGTTCAATTTTTATTGTACAATAACATAGAAAATATAATAGCAACATTACGAACGTTATTACGCATGGACAAATAAAAAATCGCAAATAAGCTGATAAAACGCAAATAAGCTGATATACATGCTGTAATCTAACCTAACCTAACCTAATCTGATCACGAATAAGTTACTAACATGCATGGAATCTATTCCATATTCTCAACCCTCGATGTATTCCACATTACCTGCATGTCGTCATATGACAAATAAAGTCTTTCCGTAGCAATAAACAAGTTTGAAATAGCATTTAATCTGCATAATGTTGTTCATCCCTTACGGAAAAAACATTGAAAATTTCAGTGTTTATACTCAAATTTGAGTATAAACACTGAAATTTTCAGAGTTTTTTCCGTAAGATATGACACGCAATAAATGAGCTTAAACCTTACACCTTTGAGTGTCTTCAAAATTGAGTATATGAACTTAACAGTTATTTGAGTTTTAATTTCCATGATTAAGATAAATGCCAAAATATTGAATGTAGATGCCAGCAAATATTTGCGTACTTAAAAATAATTGCGTTTACAATTTAATATTTGTTCTGAAATTTTAATTTGTTTTGAAATTTTTATTTGTTTTGAAATTTTAATATTTATTTCTGTTCCTATAATAATACTTCCTCCATTGTACGTAAGGTCTAAGGGTGAAATCACACGGTGCGGAAAAGAAAATATGTCACAAAAGCAACCAATCATTTATTCTGCGTTATTCCGAATAGCGCTAATTGGTTGTTT
>NW_017300016.1:17145-17346 GCF_001594075.2 Trachymyrmex cornetzi | reverse complement strand
TATTTTTTCAGTGTTTTTGAAGTGTAAACACTCAAAAAATTTTAAGAGTTTTTTCCGTAAAAGGGATGCAACACTATTAAAAGCGTCTATGCAATATAAGCACTAAAAAAACTTACCTTCAGTTTGTGAGAACACTTTTTAGAAAAAGCTGCCGGATCTTCTTACGTAACGAAAATGAATAAATGTTAATTGTAGCAAAAC
>NW_017300016.1:16402-16992 GCF_001594075.2 Trachymyrmex cornetzi | reverse complement strand
CCCTACATATAGAGAGAGAGAGAGAGAGAGAGAGAGAGAGAGAGAGAGAGGAAGATACCGACATACCACTTTGTTTTTAGACAATATTCTTAAACACAAAAGGTAAAAATATAACTTCAAAAACATAAATACAAAGTAAAAAGTGTCTTCTATCAGATAGTATAAGCAATTTTTATAATACTGTTCGCAATTTTGCAATAATTAAGTTTTTCGTAAGTTATGCAAAAATGAGCGTCTGACAAAATGGACTCCAAAACTGACACAGTAGGCAGTAATGCTATGTATTTCTATTCTTTTTCTTTTACAAGAATTATCTGTATGAAGTACCTATAAGTGAATGTATATAAGATTTTTCAAAATTATTTTACTTCGTTATAAAACATTTTTATTAAATTATATGCATATTTACTTTATGCTGTTCTGCAAAATGCAAATATGTAACGGGATAGTTTTTCTAGAGTTGTTCCATATATGGGGCATTCTTTTACAAACCGAACACTTTTTTTGTCGACATTTTTAAATCGCTTCAAACTTTTTTTACCAATTGTAGGTATAAAATAAGCGAACACGTGTATCGGGATTTTTTTTTT
>NW_017300016.1:15795-16183 GCF_001594075.2 Trachymyrmex cornetzi | reverse complement strand
TTTGACCATGATACCCGGAGTTAATTTATTTTTTACAAATACTATCGGATTCCTCGGAAAATTTACTAAAAAATGTGAAAATTTCAGAATGGCGTTTTTAAAATTCGTCTGGGAATTAATTAAATAGTCTGGCAACTCGAGGACGCGCGCGCGGCGAGCGGGCGCTAACTTTCTCGTTCCTAGCGGCGCTTGCGATATCTGCATGTCTCGTACGATATTTTCAACTTTTCAGTTTAAAAGAACAATTATATCTACATTTAGTGTAATGAAACATCCATATTTGATATGGTACAAGAAAATGTACGTAAATCTGTAAATCAATGATGAAACGAAAGTGTGCACAACATTTTTATTACAATGATATATTTTCAATTATTGAAACATTTAG
>NW_017300016.1:4856-15030 GCF_001594075.2 Trachymyrmex cornetzi | reverse complement strand
AAAAAAAAAATCCCGATACACGTGTTCGCTTATTTTATACCTACAATTGGTAAAAAAAGTTTGAAGCGATTTAAAAATGTCGACAAAAAAAGTGTTCGGTTTGTAAAAGAATGCCCCATATGTACGATTGCCTTCAGCTCCAATAGATTTATTTGATACTATAAAGCAACATTATCAAGATTAAGTTAGCTCATGATCTGGTTTACGCTGCACCCCAATTTTAAATTAAAAATCGTATTATGAAAAGACTGAGAAAAAAAATAATATAAATAAAACTTTCAGAAAGTACAAGTATTTAAAATGACGTAATATTATTAATATTATAGTCACTATTATTTAAACCTCACAATTTGCAAAAGAAAATCGTAAGAATTTTATTTTCGCATATGTAGAATTCGTTTTTAGCTGATTTGATATAAAAACAAGCCACAAACCTACAAATTATGAGTTTTTTTACTTCTTCAATTAGCTAAACAGAACATGATTTTATTAGTATTAATAAGTGCAATAGTTAGTTTCCGAAAAATAAGGGAATGTCACTTTAAGAGACCTATGTCAGTATCGGCGACTTTCCTCTATATATACAGAGAGAGAGAGAGAGAGAGAGAGAGGAGAGAATTTAATCACCATCTAATAAAAAGATGATCCCACAAACCATCGTTTGATTACACGGTTAAATTACATTTCACGATTATCTCTTTTCTAATTCTTACCATTTCTTCATTAAGATGATTTCACAAAGGATGATTGCGATTCGAGATGTATATTTCATTTATTTATTTTAATATTCTTGCTTTTATTACAGTATTACTATGTCGCGCAGTATGTTGAAAGATTCGCCAAATGCGGCGTTAGACAAAACTCTATTGCAAAAGTATCTTGATCTACCCCAACCGGAAAATGCGATCCAGGCAAAATATATCTGGATCGATGGTACTGGCGAAGGATTACGTAGCAAGACCAGGACCCTGAACTTTGTGCCGAAACATCCATCCGGTAAGTGCACAATACGTGTATTAATCTATTAATAATCTAATTTTGTCTATGTCGTATTCGAATTAATATCTAGCTATTTTCGAATTCTAAATATATAGCTATTTTTGTAATGTCTTTATTGCAATTATATTTTGAAGTAATTAGGTTTAGCACATTTTGAATATATATTTAATCAGAGAATAGAAAGTTACTTTTTAAAAGTAACAAATCACAGTTACTCGTTACCGAGTAGAAAAAGTAACAAGTTACCGTTACTAGTTATCGATTTTTAAAAATAACTCGTTACAGTTACCGTTACTTGAGAAAACAACTTTTCGTTACTTTTCCGTTATTTTTTTTAAAATCTACGACTGCCAATCACAGCGAACGGGCCTAGGGGCTTCTTTAGTCTCAAGCGCTATGCGCTGTGAAAATTGTAGTGTAAAGTTACAACTATTATAGTGGACAATTTTACCACTATAATAGTTGTAAACGTCCACACGTTCGAAAAATTTGCAATATGCAAATAAAAATAATTTCTTGGTTTGTAACTAAGCAGATTGTGGAAATACAATTACAATGTGTATGTGTAGCTACAGGAACGATAATATGACATTATATTTCGCACTATATACTATTATACATTTAATAGCAATACGCAAAAAATTTCTGTTATATTACGTAATATTACTAAAATTTGAATAATTACAGAAACTATTCAAAATATCCTGCAATTTATATAATTTTCAATATAAAATAAGATATATTTACACAATAAAATTTACATAATTTTTGTGAACTTACATAATTTCTGTAAAATTGCATGATTGTTTATATATACAGGACTAATCATGTAATCTATTTTACATCTATTATATGTGTAAAGAAATTTTTTTATAGTCTAAATGGCTTGTGCCGTATCGTATCCAATCATGTACAAAGTAACGATAAAAGTAACTATAAAATTCGTTACCGTTATTAAAAAAATGTAACTTCGTTACCGTTATAGTTACCAAAGAAAAGAACTTTATATATTATAACTTTAACACAGTTATCAGTAAAGTTATCAAAAAAGTAACTTGTAACTTGTTACGAGTAACGAGTTATTTCCATTCCCTGTATTTAATACCTCGATATTTATAATAAATATAGAAATATAAGGTTCTCCAAATAAATTAACAACAAAAATGTTGATGTAATAAGGAAATGTCAATGTGAGCCGACATCAGTTAATATTTCTAATAATTATATGATCGGATGCCTGCACGTTCGAGTTATGATGTTTAGTGGCTCGCGACGATGTGCGCGCGCGGTGCGAGGCGCTTGCCAGGCAGTCCCCACTCCCCGCGCTAAGTTATCCCTGACAGATATTCGGCGCTTTAGAATTTAATATCTCAATTGTGAATATTGGGAAAGGGTCGAGAACTTTTCGAGAACAAAGCTGAGAACAGACAAGCGATTAACAGTAGAATAAAAACTCTGTCCTTTAACGACAATTTTAAAAATATTAATAAACACAAAAATAATGTAAATTCGGAATCAATTAATGATAAAAAATTCTTTACTGTTCCTTATTTTAATAAAATTTCCGAAAAATTCGCTACCATCACAAAAAAATTCAATTTTAATATTGCTTATAAACCAATTAATAACTTAAATTTTGTGTAATATATTATAGGAACGTATATGTAATAACACAAACTATAGAAATCAAAGCCTTAAACGGTCTAGCTGGATCTTAATGCTTGTATGATTCTTATGTGAATTTATATACTAATGTAGTCCACAGAAACGCGCGCCGAAATGATTTTTTGGTCTTGAAATGCTAACTCTATTAAAACTACCGTAGTAATATCACGAGTTGAATTGACTGGCAATTCAACAAATTTTTGGTGCTTATTCGCATCTTCGAAACGATCTTAATAATAGTGAATAACATATTAAAATCTGTAAATAATTAATTCTTATTGCGAAAAATATTATCTCGGCCGGGAGTCGAACCCGGATCTCTTGCATACCCCGTTTCGAAGATGCGAATAAGCATCAAAAATTTGTTAAATTGCCAGTTAATTTAACTTGTGATATTACTGCGGTAGTTAAATTTTGTGATTAAAACAGGCAAAGACAAAATCAAAAAAGACGACAAATCTAATGTAGTCTACAAAATTAATTGCCTTGATTGTGAGTGCACATATATTGGACAAACTAAAAGGAAATTGAATACACGACTTTAAAAAACATAAAAATGACTATAAAAAATCTTCAAATAATTTGTCGATCATATCGCAACATATGTTGAAACTCAATCATATAATGGATTGGAGCAATACAATCATTATGGACTCCGAGCAAATTTATTATCAAGAAACACGATAGTGTCTCGCCCCAAGTGGGCGCGCAGCGCGAGACATGCGTGTCTTTACACGAGTCCGCCAGTTGCGGGCATTCGAGCATCCGAAATTCTTGGTTTTTTTAATAAAGGCTAGAGACCGATCGAGTTCTGAATATGAGCTCCATCGACAGCTTGGGTTCGAATTATATAATAAACGTTTATTTTACCTCTACGTGCCCCACGAACGGATATCGTGATGCGAAATCCGAAATGTCAAAATTTTATGTAAGATACGTCGCCTCATAAAGTCATCTCCTTTTCATATTTTCGACGGTAGATGGCACTCGTTTATTGCTGTCATTTACCGACTTATTTATCTATAGTTTCATTAGCACTGTATTATGTGTCGACATTTCATTGTATAGTTACTTTAATACTTTAATAAGTTATACTTTTAAATTAAAAGTGTATAAAAATATAAAACATGCCGCTTGATGTGTGAACATCATTACGTATATATTCATGCCGTTTATAGCCTCGCGAATTTGGTAACGGTATGAATATATACGCAATGACGTTCACACGTTAAGCGGTCAAGAGCGGCCCGTTTTAAATTTTTATATACTCTTTAGATTAAAATTACTCAGAAACTAAAGCCGCAATCAAAGATCTAAAAACACTTTTATTATATGTCGTCGGTATCTTTCGATTGCGATCAGTTCGAATAAAATTGGTGCAGCCGATACCGAGATCTGGAGATCGTTTCCCAAAAAGGGACCATTTCAGCTTTTCAAATTTTTTCAGTCGTACGTGTAACATATACATAGCGGCCCGTACTCAGAACGCGCTTTTATCGATAAAAGCGCATATTTATCTCTGAAATTCTATAATATACGTGACGTAAAGTATAGTATGTTAGCGCGCTAACATCATTGTAAGCGCGTTCTGAATACGGGCCTACGTTTTATCCATTAAGCTGCTGTTCACAATACCTTCATAGAATTCTAATTTTAATATAAAATTAAAGTAAAATTAGCAACGAAAGTGAACCTTAATGCGTATTTGATTAATCATGATTCTTTATCTATAATAACTAGTGAAGAAGCAATTATTGAATATAATAATCGGCTAAACGACTCCATAAACCCGAAGCACAAATTATTATTACTATTTCAAAAGAATTATCGTAAAATTAAAGATGTGCCATGGACATTACCGAAAATAATAACTTCCGTTCAACAGTCAGATAAAAAAGTTCGACAAAATACTTCTTGGGTTATACGTGGTTTTCAAAATACTGACATTTCATGCTATGCCAATGCTACATTACAATGTTTATTTCATTTAATTATTATTAGAAAACAATTATTTTATTCTGATAAACTAAATGTTTTAAATATATTAGTGCATCGGTATGAAAACGGAATATGTACTTATAATTTGAGTACCTACGCAATACGAAAATATCTAGGGGAGTATTTTCACAACTGGTATTAAACGAGATACATTTGATTTTGTTATAGATTAAAAAAATCAAGAATTTGGATTCAGCAATGACCAAATGAATCTATTTCAATCTATTTCAATCTTTTTCCAAATACTGGGAGTATATAATTTCATTTCTCTCCGATCTCCTTTTGTTAAATAATAATTATGAACAAATATAGTTAAATTGCTTTTTCATTATCATTTCCTAGCTTGGTTAACAAATACCAGCGTATAATTTCGTTTCCATCCGATCTCCTTTTGTTAAATATTAAGTTATAAACAAATAAAGATCAAGGTCAAATAAATCGCTTTGGCATTACCATTTACTACCTTAGTTAAATACCGGTATATAATTTCATCTCCGTTCGATCTCCTTTTAATGTTAAATATTATAAATGAGATCGATAACGAATAAATCGCTTGTCATTTCCTAGCTTTGTTCTCAAAAAGTTTTCGACCCTTTCCCAATTTTTGCAATCGAGGTATTAAATTCTAAAGCGCCAAATATCCGTCATAGATAGTTTAGCACGCGGGGAGTTGGGATTGCTTGGTAAACGCCCCGCACCGCGCACACCGTCGCGAGCCACTAAACATCATAACCATAGATATCTAGATTGCTGATACGCGAAAAAATGCGTCAATAAATCGCCATGTGAGAAAGTTCCGACGCATGCGCAATGAAAAAGCGCGTTCTGAATACGGGCCACATATAAAGTATATGTATGCATTGTACTAGACTGTTAATATCTATTACTACAATAATTTTATTCCTAATTGAAGACAGGAATGTTTTAAAAATATTGATTATGATTATTGGATTGTTTCACAATAATGTTATATATATGTATAAAATTAACCTAGAAATTACCTGATTTACATAAACTTCAGCGATAATAACTTAGTTCTAATATTCTTGAGAGAGACTTTTATAAAATATAAATACAATACATATTTTTATTTTTTTTTTTGTTGAAACGTATATTGAGAAATTATTTAAACAATTCGTTGTATTAATCCACGAAACGATTTAGTGCGCATGCGTCGGAACTTTCTCACTTAACATGGCGCGAGATGACACGAATGTGTGGTGGGGGAAAGGACATCAGCAATCTAGATATCTGTGGTCATAACTCGACAGGTATTGAGGTATCCGATCAGCGCCTCTAGCGCCATCTAGCACCAGACGCTGCAGCCGTACATTCTGCTGGTCGATGATAATAATGACGATGTTTCTTAAAATGATGATAAAATTCAGAGATTCAAAAGTATTCGAGTCGCAATATCTCCGCTCGTAGAATACATAAAAAAAAAGCACTTTCATTATACAACCCGAGCCGTAGCTATCGATTGAGCGTGTATAGAACTTCATCAGTTCAATTGTTACTGAGATCATGTCTCTAGATCTGCCGCAACTTGCCGGCTCGCGTAAACGAGCACGGCAGTATCTCGCGCCATGACGCTTCGCTTGCTTAGCGTCCAGACACTACCGTATCTCCAGATATGTAAAGTCAATTTAAATCCGTCAAAATGTATTCTAATCAAGTTTGAATTTAAAACATTTAATAATAATTGGTTCATAAATCTCTTGATTGTGAGTTTCCCAGCAAATGTCCAAAGCATATTACAATTAGGAGAAACTTTTGCCTTCCTTCTTACAATGTTAAATTTATTACGTTAAAATTCCGTGCACGGAATGCAAGACATCCGAGTTCGACTCCCGACCGAGGTAATATTTTTCGCAATAAGAATTAATTATTTACAGATTTGAATATGTCATTCAACATTATTAAGATCGTTTCGAAGATGTAAATAAGCATCAAAAATTTGTTAAATTGCCAGTCAATTTAACTCGTGATATTACTGCGGTAGTTCATTAGAGTTAGCGTTTCAAGACCGAAAAATCATTTCAGCACGCGTTTCTGGGGACTACACACCTGGTATATAAATTCACATAAGAATCATACAAACATTAATAGCGTTTTCTCTTGGCTGCGCTATCGCCCACTAGTGCAATACTCAGACAGTGTACCGTGTTTCCATGGCTGGTGGTAAGCGAACTCATTCGGTGTACCGTGTTTCCGTGGCTACGGTGTAGTGCAAATTTTATGCACGAAGTGGGATTTTGCTACACCGTCTTAAAGAGACCGTGTAGAACCAGTGACATTTAAAATTTGAAAATAAAAGTCAAGCGGGAACAGAGTTTTAGCATAATAATGATAAAGTGTACACCATAGTGTGCACCACTCTAGTGTAGTGTAGCAGGCACTATATAGTACAGGCAAATTGTCCAAAATAAACAAAAAAATTGCAAAGTGGCTGTAACTTGGTATAGACCTTTGAAAATGTATATATTTCAAGAAACCAAAGAGTCCCTAGCCAAAAAGGGTGTGCTGGAGTGGCCACGCTTAACTCTTTGCGGCACAACGGGTCTCTTAGAGACCCACATGTAAATAATATAATTTTGTGATTTTTTCCATGTAAATCACTATCAATATTGACAAGTTTGGTAAATTTAGCATCCTAAGATCTAAAATAATAAGATACAGTACTATAATTTTTTTTCTGTTAATAATATTGTTGAAATAAACAAACAAAATCGAAAAATGGTGTTTTATTCGAATAAATTTGATATCTGGAAAAATATAGAAAGTTATAAATTGAAATTTCGTACTCTGAGGTTTTCGAGGTCGCTGAGTCTGTTTCGATTACTTTCGATACTTTATTCGATTGTGATAAACATTTTCATCCAGTTGTACATTTGTTTTCTTAATACAACTGCTTCACTAGGTGTGAGTAATATTCTGTAAAAAAATACACATTAATTGCATAAGTGTCGATTTTTAAGTAGATTGAAATATTAGATTATATTGCATGCATATCTTTTATACCTAAAGAAAATCGGAGTCGGTAGCATCTGCCTCGTAAAAGATATCTTCTAATTCTTCGCCCGCATGCTCGTGTACTGAGTCTATATCTTCGGAGTCGTCAAGATTTTCGCAAATTGGCTCCATGTATGCATTGAGGCACTGCATTCCCTGACGATGTCTACAAATTTTCCGAGCATTTTAACTCTGCTTTTCTGCACCCACACCTCGAAGAACAATCAGATGTACAGTTGCCGGAGATAAGTTGTAGTATCGATTCTGGTGCTGGCTGAAGGAGTGTTGTAATAGGTTGCAACGAACCGTTGATTTTCCATCCCCACTGTTCCGGATTTTTGTTATTGCCAAGCCATAACTGAATTTGGTAGAAAACTCGTGATGAATGTTGTACAGCTGCCTCTGATGTTGGTGGTAATAATTCAAGCCTTGATTTTTGTTTTTGCAGTGAATTTTTAAATTGGTCAAATTTGTATGAATCAAGCGAAAGATTTCGAAATTTCTTGGCACCGCATACCATCAAAAAAAGTTTCACCAGCATCTCTTACTTCTGATTGGGTTGAATTTTCGTTATTGAAAGTTTTCACGACATTAGCTAATCGAAATTCTTTTTGCAGGAGTTTGAAAATTTGCAATTTTCCTTTCTGAAATCTGGAGACACTGGTAGTGTCTCGGCGCTAAGCCAAGCGCAGCGACACTGCCGTGGATACTATACGCGAATCTGTCAAGATTTCCAGACGGCGATTATGGGATCTCAATAACGGCTGTCCCAATTGAGTTCTAAGTGTGCTCAATCGATGGCATCCGGTCGGAATATATAATGAAAGTGTTTTTGTTTTTTCTCTACGTGCTCTACGAGCGGAGATATTGCGATGTAAAATGATGCAAAATCCGAAATTGAAACTTTTCATTTAATAAACGTCGTCGTCGTCATCGTCGACAAGGCTATGGGGTGGGGGATTTGTCCTTTTCGATTTTTCGGCGCTAGAGGCAAATATGGCGCTGGCAATGTGCATGGTCACATCCATGATGTAAAAAGAAAGGTGTATCGTTGCGCATAGCGGCGGCGGCTCGATGAGCAGAGCCAATGAAATTGGGGTCCAAATACACGCGCGCAATTTGAACACAAAATAGTAGGATCACATATGGGACGTTCCGTTATTATGTTACAATTATGTTATTATGTTATTAATAATGTTATTATTATTAATTATTATTATTTATTATTATTATTGTTGGTGTTATTATTATTTATTATGTTATTAATTATGTTATCGCTAATTACAAGCGGAAGAGACTTACAGAGCGTGAACGCCAAAGCAAATTAGCAACTATGACATTCGAATGTCTCACTCAATAATTAATTTAAATAGTATATAACATTGGTATATAATGGTATATAATATGGTATATATAATGGTATATAATAATGGTATATAACAATGGTATATGTAAGGTAGAAGATATGTTACACAAATACTCTCACATACTCTCAATACTTTTTATTACATATTGATTAATTTATTTTACCGTCCATTTCATTTCGAAACATTCATTTGCGAAATGTAAACTGCATATTCTTGCTACAATAAATATCGAGGATGCAAATGTAATACGCATGTAATATGTAATACGTGTGCGTATATGCATGTGCATACTTACCACTATTAATTTTTATTTCTTTTTCATTTCGTCTACACGCTTTGATCCATTGTTGACGGATGCTTTTATCTTTTGGGAAACGAAATAATTTTATTTTGTGTGTATTATCTGTGCGGCTGGTACAATTTATTATACAGCACGCCGGCATTTCTATAATCAAACAAAACATTATAGCAGGGTTACATAGTACTACATTTTTACAATCTATATTTCACAACGCAAACTACATTTTAATAAATTATAAATATATAAATATATTGTGGCTCCTACTTTCGTAACTTTAGCTCGATTTTCGAAACGGCACACATGCGGTCACTGTGCGGGCACCATACACATAACCTCATTGATTTCACACTTGCGGCCATATTGCTTTCTAGCATTCGGACCCAATCCTTATTGGTCGAGAATATGAACGACTGCGCATCCACGGGAACGATACACCTTTCTTTTTATCATGGTCACATCACACATGTGTTCTGTGGCTGAGGCTGATCTGTGGTTGATGATTAGGTTAGGAAAACTGTCACATCGATGGCATAGATAGTAGAGGACACGTAAGTAATTTTCTTCATAAATCATGAGCATAAATTAAATTACAGACGTTTCGACATCATTATTATATAAATGTAGGAATAACATATTCAGATATAGTAAGCGTCCCAATGAAACAAAGTAAAGTTGCTTACTATATGAGGCATTCTTTTACAAACCGAACACTTTTTTTTCGACATTTTTAAATCGCTTCAAACTTTTTTTACCAATTGTAGATATAAAATAAGCGAACACGTGTATCGGGATTTTTTTTTTTAATTTATTTTCGAAGAAATAGCGATTTTAA
>NW_017300016.1:0-4017 GCF_001594075.2 Trachymyrmex cornetzi | reverse complement strand
CAAGTGTTTTTACATGAAAAATTTTTCTATTTAAATTAAATTTTTTCATTTTATACGGTTAATTCTTTAATTTTTGTGGTAACATTTAAATTGAGCAAGCTAACGCAAGTTTGTGATGTTTTGTATAATATTTCGATGGAGAATTAAATAACCACTACTTTAGTTGGAAGAGGAAACATCTTTGAATGAATTGTGATATAATGATTTCATTTAAGAGGAATTTAACCCATTTGGATTGGAATAGGAAGATTCTTCAATAAGTATACGTATACTTAGATTTCATTGTATAAAAATTAAAGATAGTACTATTTGGATTAAGTAAATAATAAATAAAGATAGTATCACTTCAGTTTTACTTTTCATTCTGATAGTAGAATTTAACTTGGCGCCAATTGTTGATATCAAATCTTTTATACAAATGATACATATCATTAGTTCTACTAAACAGCAAACGTGATTAGTTATCAGTTTCACGGCCGATTAAGTAATTGGCGTTGGTGAAACTAGCCCAAATGGTGATTCTTTACGAGAAGCACCATTTGGGCCAGTTTCACCAACGCTTAGCGCTTTTTTTACCTTTTTTTTAAAAAGGTAAGTTTATATATAATTTTAAAATTCCATACAGAGAATCTTTTATACACATGATACATATCATTAGTTCTACTAAACAGCAAACGTGATTAGTTATCAGTTTCACGGCCGATTAAGTAATTGGCGTTGGTGAAACTAGCCCAAATGGTGATTCTTTACGAGAAGCACCATTTGGGCCAGTTTCACCAACGCTTAGCGCTTTTTTTACCTTTTTTTTAAAAAGGTAAGTTTATATATAATTTTAAAATTCCATACAGAGAATCTTTTATACACATGATACATATCATTAGTTCTACTAAACAGCAAACGTGATTAGTTATCAGTTTCACGGCCGATTAAGTAATTGGCGTTGGTGAAACTAGCCCAAATGGTGATTCTTTACGAGAAGCACCATTTGGGCCAGTTTCACCAACGCTTAGCGCTTTTTTTACCTTTTTTTTAAAAAGGTAAGTTTATATATAATTTTAAAATTCCATACAGAGAATCTTTTATACACATGATACATATCATTAGTTCTACTAAACAGCAAACGTGATTAGTTATCAGTTTCACGGCCGATTAAGTAATTGGCGTTGGTGAAACTAGCCCAAATGGTGATTCTTTACGAGAAGCACCATTTGGGCCAGTTTCACCAACGCTTAGCGCTTTTTTTACCTTTTTTTTAAAAAGGTAAGTTTATATATAATTTTAAAATTCCATACAGAGAATCTTTTATACACATGATACATATCATTAGTTCTACTAAACAGCAAACGTGATTAGTTATCAGTTTCACGGCCGATTAAGTAATTGGCGTTGGTGAAACTAGCCCAAATGGTGATTCTTTACGAGAAGCACCATTTGGGCCAGTTTCACCAACGCTTAGCGCTTTTTTTACCTTTTTTTTAAAAAGGTAAGTTTATATATAATTTTAAAATTCCATACAGAGAATCTTTTATACACATGATACATATCATTAGTTCTACTAAACAGCAAACGTGATTAGTTATCAGTTTCACGGCCGATTAAGTAATTGGCGTTGGTGAAACTAGCCCAAATGGTGATTCTTTACGAGAAGCACCATTTGGGCCAGTTTCACCAACGCTTAGCGCTTTTTTTACCTTTTTTTTAAAAAGGTAAGTTTATATATAATTTTAAAATTCCATACAGAGAATCTTTTATACACATGATACATATCATTAGAGTTAAGTAAATAATAAAAAATTATAAATCACAAGTATAAATTACAGACGTTTCGACATCATCGTTGTGTTTGCTTCAAATGTATAAACCATATTCTAGATATAGTGAGCAAGTTTACTTTATTTCATTGGGACGCTTACTACATCTAGAATTTAAATAGGACACAATAATAATGTTGAAACGTCTGTAATTTATACTCTAGATTTATAATATTTGACAGATATTTCACGAAGGAACATCTTGTGTTGGCTCACATTGACAATTTTTCCTTAACTTATTTGTTAAATATTGAAAGAAAAAAGCCTTCGATTTATTAATACCTTATAAATCATAAAAGGTCGTCGATGCACCACAGCACAATCATCACCAATGTCACTGCGATCAATTTGTTTCGGATTAATAAAAAAAAATTCTCTAATTAATCTTTCTCCTTCCTTTTCGTTGCCTATAAATTTAAGACGATGTTCACCATGATGAGAAATTATAACAGTAATCAATTCAGGAAGAATTACCAATGTGACCTAACACAAAATATTTTTTGCGAAATAATTATCATATTATAAATCATAAGTATATATTACAGACGTTTCGACATCATTATTGTGTTTGCTTCAAATGTATAAACCATATTCTAGATATAGTAAGCAACTTTACTTTATTTCATTGGGACGCTTACTACATATAGAATTTGTTATTCCTATATTTAAAGAGGACGCAATAATGATGTCGAAACGTCTGTAATTTATACTCTAGATTTATAATATATATACTAGACGTTGTATCACAAGCACTGAAGGCATGGGCCAGTAAGATTGTATCTTTCATATGTTGGTACGATTTTTGGATTTCTGACGACGAAAAAATTTTCCTGTTGATTTTGCCTGTGCCTCATGATTTTGCCTGTGGCTTCATGAGAAATATATCTTTATTTTCTGGTGATAATGCGATCAAGAGAACAAGTAGATCAACGTCCTCGCCGACTACAAATGTTCGACTATTATTTGACATTTCTATTGCAGTTTTAACAATAAGTGTATCCACATCATCTATCGCTTATGGAGCTCGGCAAATTTTCTTCAAGATCAATGGGATGAAACATGTCATAAACAGCAGACTTTTTTGTCTTCCTCATTCCGGTTGTATCATTGAACATTGAAAGTGGGTACGGAGCAAGTTCATATTTGAAAAATTCCGCGAGATTATCATCGTGTTTTTTCGCTATTAACATTCTTTGGAAAAGTATCAATGGATCAATTGCAACCAATTTATCATGAACTTTTACTGCAGAATTGACTGTTGCAAGAGATAAAACTGTGTTAGACCGTTTTAGTTTGATATCTTTAAACAGCTTTCCAATGATTCCTGCTATACACTGTTCGCCAATTTGCTTTGCTTTATGGCAATTTATCTTCTTGTCGCCTACTATTCCGGAACTAAGAGACATTATTTCTTCACCAATAATGAAAGGGCTGTGTGTGGTTAGCCAATTATCAAGTTTTTCAACATCAACATCATTTCTTTTTATGCGAGATTCTCTTGACTCAACGTGTTGCTCAGACGTGCCACTATTGCTACCACAAAATTCTTCCAATGCTTCACAAATGTTGTGAAGAGTAGGGCCAGCAACAACGTAAGCTGTGAGGATATCATTTGTAAACCCTCGATAGATTACGCCACCTTTCACTTTGAAACCTTTGTTGGCAGTTTGTTCAATACACATATCAGTCCAGGTTCCAGAAAAAAATTTGTCTTTGCGCCTTATCGTAAAGTATCCGTTTGTAACAAATTTGTTATATTCATTGTCAGATATGTCCATTTTCTCTTTCAACTTTGCCACACTCTGCAGATAAATTTGACAAGATTTTGCGTATGGGAAATGCCCACTAGCGTGGAAATAAGGGATCATTAACTTTATGGTGTACAGGTGTTTTTCCCAGTCTCCAGTCCTTTCAGCTTCGATGAATTTTTTCAGCAAGGATACCATATTGAAGTACTGTACCCACAACTTTGCAGTAGGACTATTCTCCTTCACTTTTTCCAACTGTTGTTTGAATTTCTTCGTAATGTTGTGTAGTAAATATATTTCTTCGACCGTTTTTCTTACTGGAGGGTGGTCTTCGAAATTCGAAAATATATCTGTGATAAAACATTACATTCTTCGTCGTTGAAATTTATATCATTTAATACACATTTTGCAAGAGACAATTGCACTAATAAATGCCCTCTAATAGCTCGAGCATAAGC
>NW_017300015.1:0-593 GCF_001594075.2 Trachymyrmex cornetzi | reverse complement strand
TATTATACATAATAAAATGTCATTATAATTCGCACCAAGTACCGCAGTCGTGACTCTCATTAGTCCATCTTTTGTTTATATTTCTGACATTCTTGAGAGTTATAATTCAAAAGTTATTATAAGGTAGTGATATTAACCAGTAATAAGTATCCAATACTAGGATCGAAACGTATGGTAAATTAAAATACTTTAAACCTTGGATGATTTTACACACACGAGTCGAAAACGAAAATTGATTTTATTAAAAAGATGTTGCATCGTTTCGTTATTATTCATAAAATTAATTGTCAAAACAATATTCAGAGATCTTCATCTACATCAATATAATAGCAAGACTGTTCGGAAATACACACAGAGTGACTACAGGTTTCAATTTATGTAGCAAATATAAAAGAATATATTAAACTATACATAAAATCCCATGCTTTTCAGTGGTGGGAGATGTAGCCAGAAATTGCCAGTTGTGGCGTTTAGGATCCGTGCTATTTCACTCTATCACATTGTTCTGATCAAAATAGAAAGAGATACGAGCCCTAAACGCCACATAAACTGTCAATTTTCGGTCGGCTTCAAGTTACGGACAGAATGTTTGA
>NW_017300014.1:396493-408607 GCF_001594075.2 Trachymyrmex cornetzi | reverse complement strand
AAGATCGGACTCGTGAATAGTAAAATCCGGATAAAAATTGCAGAATTCTGGTTTTCTTTAAAGAAACGTGAAGTTTCTTATGATTAAAGATCGGACTCGTGAATAGTAAAATCCGGATAAAAATTGCAGAATTCTGGTTTTCTTTAAAGGAACGTGAAGTTTCTTATGATGTTCTACTTTAGGACGACAATTCATATAATCCTGGTCGCGCTTCTCAAATATATTGGATGAGAAAATGTTTATACAAGCAGAGACAATCTCTTTTCATCTCTTGGAGATATCATAAGCGAGTGCATATTGTTGTGAGGAAACTTCACGGTGCAACGTTAAAGAACGCTGTGGATAGCATGATGAGATGATCGTGCGAGTGGGAGAAAACTTGATTATATCGTAGCCATGGCAAACACTTACCTTTCGACGCAGTGCGCCGCGGTAATAGCCCAGTTCTCGTTCAACAATGCCGCGCCGCATTTGTGCAGATATGTCTGCGATCGCCATTGACGTAATGAGATCTGCAAGAAAATCCACCACATAATTTGAAAATCAATCACCGTACGTGCGTTGATCGATCTATGCATTATCTTTAATACGTAATAAAATAACTGTTTTTGATGTGGAAAAATCATTATTAAGATTGTGTATATTTCTGCATAATATTTAATATAATCTATTATTGCGATTTTGTTATCGTTTGACAGATGATAGATTGAACTTTAATTTGTGATGATCTCAGACAGGTTTTATTGTAATTCTTTTTAATTGATTTTTTGGAATTACGCATACCAATTACCTTCAAATAATCATCAAATTTGTGATTTACATTAAGGCATTAATGTTTAAGTAAAGTGTATAAATAACATGATAACATAGCAAAATGTTACGCAATTACAATATATCTGCTCTCCAAAATTTTTAGAGTGAATCTGACTCTAAAGAGTGAAATCCTACTCCAAAGAATTTAAGGAATATAAAGAACCTAATTCTATTTAAAAATATAAAAATTCGCTCGTATTATGTAAAGCAAAACGTAAAGAATCAAATTAGTAATCGAGCTAACTGCAAAATGTACAAATAAATGTATAATAAACATACAATAAATGTTTTAATTTATATTTATTTTTATACATCTTGCAATTAGCTCGATTACCGACCTGACTTCTAATTGTTTTGTTGAGCTTCCTCAAGCTCACCTGCCAAGGCCATTTTCCGAAGGAACTTCGCTCACCACCGACGATCTTAGGCTCCGGAAACATTCTTCGTCCGCACACTGCAAGAACAAACAATGTCGAGTTAAATCGCATCAGTCCCAATTGGGCAGTCATGTTGGAGAACGGACGCGCTGCGTTTGTTCGACTGGATGAACCGGTACCGTTGCGCGGATGCGTCGCTCACATAATTCTTTTGTCTGCCTGTAGGCGGAATTAGAATTTTTCTATCGACAATATTGTCTGCGTACTTGCGACACTCGGCGCGCATCTTATTATTGATTACGGGAAATTACTGACGTTAAAATTTACGACTATACTATCATTATTTAAATTAAGTTGTACTATTGCAACTTAGATGATGGTAACTTATATAATGGCATATAAAGTGGTCAAGTCATCGATAATCATGAATTAAAGCGTTTCCTATACTGTAAATAATCGTACAATGTGATTTTAACTGCTTAAATAAACTACAGTAGACGTTATGTGATAATATTAAAAACTAATTTAGGTAAAGTATAATGATAAAGGAAAATTTCGAAAATTTACAAGAAAAGAATGGTTTTGTTAAAGTATCTAAAAATTTTACTAGCTACAGATCTGAAAATAATTTCGTTGGATTGTTAAAATAATGATGTAGGACGCTCAAGCTGGTTGCTATAAATATCAAAACTTTTTGCAGCATTGCTCATGGTACTTGAATTTTCTACATAATTATTTTGATGGTCTAACAAAATTATTTTCAAGTCTGTATATAGCTAAATTTTTAAACATTTCACACAAAATCATTCTTTCCGTGTAAGTTTGGGAAATCTGAAAATTGCGACATATCAAATGACGAGTAAGAAAATTAGAAAATTTTACGGATATAAATCTTCTTCTATACTTAGAATTGTTTTTTACATGTAAAATGTACATGTGCGAGTCTGTGTTAGGATCAATAGAGACGTCTGCCTTGTCAAACGAGAAGTTTAATTAATATTAAACTTGCGGTAATCCACAAAGAAAAGATGAAAGCATCGATCGTTATACGATCAGAAGTTGGATCATCTTCAGGATTTAACTAGGTTAAAATCGAATGGAATAACGTGAATTCCGACAGTGACCTAAATCTAGTTCCACATTTCACCCGTCATTTTGTTTTTAGTCCTGAGACTAGTTCTAGTCGAGTAACGATTCGTTCCGGTTACCCAGTCTGAGAATGATCTAATTTCTTTTATTCATGCACCCGCTCGTGTACGTGAAGTGCACGTCGTAACATTACACCGTAATTCGTTCAACATTTAAGTATTAACCTTGTTTGTAATCCGACATATTGAGGGTCTCCATTGGTAGCGGAAGTTCCATGTCGATCGTAACACTGGCAATCGTTGACAATAAAGTTGTCACCGTTGGTCTCTTTATGATGTCGGGGATTATACTGCTCTCTGTTATCGGTTTGGCTGAAAATTCGAGAAGTATAATTAAAGATTAATTAATTAAGTATTGTTACATTCACATGAAATAAAAAGCGACACAATTTTCTGTAAAAAATTGATATAAAATTAAAATTGCATTGTATTTATATACAATTGAATGTGTTGTTGCAAGAAGATTCAACAGAAGAAAATTCTGAAATACAATTTTGTTGTAATACTAAAATTTACTAAGAACTTTTAGTTTTTCTTGTTATTTAGACTTGTTAGAAGATATTCGTTCCAAGTTGTTGCTCCAGTTGCTTATTTGCATGATTGTGTTTGCCAATTCTTGAAACTTCTTCCATCGCGAGCAAATTCACAAACTACAGAATGCTCACAAAGATTACAATTAATATGTCTTACCAGAAGTCAAAGACTGTATAGGGGATTCCGTAACCGGTTCGGTCGACGACTCTTGAGTCTCCGGTAACTTTTCGGTGGTAGGCGACTGAATCATTATCCAGCCATCCGGAGTTGTTATCGGCGACCAATCAGTTTCCGCTTGTTCTGCGAAGCGAACGAACATAATAAATATAAAACCTAATTGTATTTTAATTAATCGCAAATTCACGATTCTTTTCTTTTAAGGGAATCAGGAATAGATAACTTCGTGATGGCTATTTATTTGTCGAGAAAACAAATTAAATCAAAACTGAATAGAAAAGTAAAGCAGATATGAGCCAACGCGAATATTAATGTGTGATGTTCACAAATTATTTATTAGTCGTAGTAAATAAGTAAAAGCATAACGTTTTGATAAGTTTGCAAATCGAATATGTTTAATTACAGTGGCAAAAAACGTAGTTATGATAACAAAAATTACTAATATTAAGATGTAAACCAAAGTGTGAGAAAAAGCATTAAAAATATAAACTGGACAATATTAAATAAATTCGGAAGTGCATGCTTATGTCAAAATAAATTAATTCCAAAATGAGGTAAAAGCTCATCTACACATATCCAGTAGTATACTTTTGTGATGTATATATGAAAAAATCAGAAGAATATTTTCTTTAAGTTCGTGGACCTATGTTTCTCAGAAAATGTTAGTTTCAAGCAGATATACTATGCTAATTCAAGGCGATGCGAACCGGTTTAATTCTCCAATTTGGATTGGTTGTGAGAAGAGCGAGTTCCGTTTTTTTTCTTGCAAGGTAGCGAAGTGAATCATAGTTATTAGAAGATAATTCGAAGTCTTGCCGCTCAACGAAATGGATAGAGATACACAAGGGAGAGATGACCGTAATTGCGTCGGCGGAAAGTCGGGATAGCCGGTTTGTGAACCGTTAGGACATTATGACATTCTATCTCGACGACGTGTCAGAGTGCTGCGCTATTGACATGGTCCACATAACATCTCCACTCGATTATATTTTCTAGGGTCCGAGGAATGACCTTGGCTTGCATCCATAATGAACTCGGTTCGTTTGGGTAGAATAAAATAACCGCTTGTCGAATGAATATAAAATGCAGACGAATTGCCTATAACTTATGTAGCTCAATATAACTCACTTTTGTGCTGCATGCAATTGAAATGCAATTATATTGTTTAGAGAGATAGAATATCTTTTATAATGTTTTTTATAATATCTTTTATAATATCTTTTAATGTCCTAATGCTCTTAATCTGTTAATGTCCTTTATAATCTTCATATTGTTTTTGTCATTAAGAGTCTTTTGTGTTATTTAATGTTGTTTAATTTTATCTCTTAACGTATTTTTTAAATAAAAATTATAGTAGCGTATTTTTTAAATAATTCCTTTCAGATTCAATAATTTATCTTATTGTAAAAAAAAACACATTATTGTGAACATTTGAGTAATTCCAAAAATGTCGATTTTTTAAAATGTTTCCAAACTTTTTGCCTGGATTATATACTTTGGACAATATCCTTTTGAATAGTAGGACGATATTAAAGTTAAAAATATTGTAAATTATTTTACAAATAAATATTGAAAAAGGCAAAGAACGAATACATACGAAAAGTAAGATTATTTTAATTTATATTTAATTTTTTTACTCGGTAACAAATGGTAGTGGAGTATTAATGTCATTTTACACTTGGCAATGGGCAGTAATCTTATACATGCTCTCATCGTCAGCATCGAGCGACCCTTCGAAGAATTATAGGAAACGTGATTAGCAGTCTTATTCGTTCTATGCCTGTATGCTAATCGGTGAAATTAAAGAAAACGGACGTTCATTGTGTAACCCGACGCCCTTGTCGTCAGTAGAAAATCATGATAGCGATTCACGTTGTATGGCTTGGCACGCTGTATGCATCAAAACGCTGGGAATAGTGAAAACCCGTTGATGGATTGCTATGTAAATTTAATGTCTTTTGCTTTCGTCTTTCGTTTCAGATTGACGATATTAATCATTAAAAATTTTAAATTTTTCTGCTTTTAATGCAGTGATAGTCATTGTCGAAAATAATATATTACGATTAATATTACAGTTAAATATAATAGTTAAATATAACAGTTAAAATAAGCTGTTGATTATCTAGTTGGATTTGATAAAGTTATTATATTCTAATAAAAAGAAAACCAAAAAGTAATTAACTTTATTCACCTGACGATGAAGCTACCGTCGGTGTTGACGTTAACGTTAACGTTGACGTCGACGTTGACGTTGACGTTGGCGTTGGCGTTGACAACGTTGATGTTGATGTCGACAAAACTGTTTTGTTGGACGCCTTTGTAGAAACTTCATCGGAGTTCGAGCTCCACGTTACCAATCCTGGCGAGTAAGTAGTCAACGGGATCTCCTCGAGGGTGTGATTAACATTCTGACCCTTGGTAGGAGTTACGTGGGTCGAGGTGCTCTCGTTTCTAACGGTAAACGTGGATATCGAGCTTGAGATGCTTGTGGTAACTTCCACGATACTGGACGTGTTCACGGGAAGTTTCGTCAAGGGTGTTGGTTTCGTCGTGCTGGGTCTTGGTCTCGTAACGCTAACCGTTGAACCTACAGTTGACGATAATGGCTTCGTACCCTCGGTGGTTGTCGTGGCGCTAGCGTATTCAGGTCTAGTAATCTTCGTCGTCGTACTAGTGATCTTAGTAGGTTTCAGCTTCGTTGTAGTTGACGATGATGGTTTAGTCGTGATCGGTCTGTTAATTGTTGTTTTAGTCGTAGTGGATGGTCTCGCGGTGGTTGTTCTGACCGTCGATGTCGGTTTCAAGGTTGTCTTCGGCGTTGTCGTTTTGGTAGATCCTTTGTGATCCAAATTCGTAGGCGTAATAGTTGTTTTCTGAATTGTATTGGTAGTTGCCGTCGTTGCAGTTGATGGTCTAATTCCAGTGGAGGCTAAAGTACTTTCCGTTGCTCGATCTGCACTTGTACTGAAAGATCCATTGCTGAATGAGCCAGAGGTTGAATGAGGCTTAGTTGTCGCCGGTAAAGTGGTGCCGAAGCTGGAATTCGTAAGAGGCTTCGTTGGAGTTGAAGGTCTCTTTGTCAACGTAGTGGGCTTCTTCGTAGTCACCACTGGGCGTTTTGTTATCACGGTGGTACTAGGTCTCTTAGTGCTAGGCTTTCTCGTAGTCGTCTGATTTAATGGTTTAATCGACGTCGTATTTCTTGGTGGGAATCTGGTTGAAGGCATCACTTTTTGCGTGGTAATCGTGAGAACGTTCTTTATCGTAGTCGTCGTCGATTCATGTTGAACAATCGGTCGAGTAGTAGAAGAGAGTGGTTTCTGAGAGGTCTGCACTATAGGTTTTTGTACTGTTGTCGTTGAGATAACAGGTTTCTTCGCGGTCGTTTCCGATGTGATAGTCGTCAGTTTCGTTAAATTTAGAGTGCTAGGTCGGAGGGTAGAGTCCAAAATGGTCGGTTTCGTAGGTTGTCTCGTTATACTTGGCGATATATTTGCTGGAATATTTACAGTATTGTTGGTTGCCTTCAACGTGGCTTCCGTGCTAGGTTCCGCAGCGTTTTGCACGGTTTGGAATGTCGAGAGGCGAGTAGTCTGCGTAGTCATTTCTATTGTTGTGATTGTTGGCTTCTTTGTCACGAACTTCGTCGTGTCTGTCATCGTATTTGCTGAAGTCTGCGTGCTTTGCGTATTCAAGAATCCAGATATTGTCTACAAAATTATTAAATTATTAAATTAATTATTATTGTAGATGGCAATGTAGTAGAATCAGTAAATTAATCTTTTAAAAACAACATTGAGAGAGACTGATTGATAGAATTAACTTACCTTTAATTAATTAAAAAAATTATTCTGTTTACAGTAGTTTTGTATAAAGGAAATGAAATCTTTGTGTATCGTGATGCAGAGCGTGTGGCATATATTTCGAATACGATTTATCTTAAATAAAGATTATCACCCCTATACACATTTTGTTAATTAAATCGAACATTTTTATTCAGCGATTTGGTTTAATATGCCAATGGTTACACATATCAATATATATCCAACAAAATTACAATGTTCCTGCATGTTTATAAGTTACACATATTACATGCTGATCATTAAGCGCTTTAATGCAAAACTTTCTTTAATCTTGCATGAATTGTGAGATCACACGAGCTACTGTATTTATCTCGATGACCTCATTCAGAGAAAGTTATTACATATCCGAATGAGCTGAGAAAACATGTCACGTTTCTTTTCACGTATTGTAATTCCAAACTACCGCTTTTTACCATTATTCATTGTCGTCTAAAAACTTATTTCTTTTTTTAAAACTAAAATTTACAAAACAAGATGAAGTTACGCAATATCACATATTATCTTAAATAAAAAGCAAGCGAATTATTTATTATTAATCCACGTTTATTTTATCGAACATTAAGTTCACTGTGGATGATTGGACAGACTATAGTTATGCGCGAAGGACATTACTTCAATTCCATCGAACCGTCTCTAGGAACTCCAGCTGTCATACCGCTCATTTCTACTGACACATGGCAAACCGCGCTAAGCCAGCTCGCTGCTTCATTAGCGATCGTCTACTTGCCGTGATTTGTGAAGCCCCGACTGGTTTCTTTTCATCGGTCGGCTTGAGCTTCGTGAAGTACTCGGGTATGCCGCTGCTCCCGATAGGCCTGTGGGTCGTGATAAACGGCCTTGGCGCCGGCGGACCATCGTCAATGCTGTTGTCTTGCGGAAAGATGTCCGGCTCGTCGTCAATCTTGCAGCAGCTACCGAAGTAGAAACGATCGATGCAGGTACCAAGATGCGTGCCATTTGCTTTCGCACAAGTAAACGCAAACATGCACACACCGGTCTCACCGCTCCTGCGTGACACGCAGGGCAAGTGTCTGATATTTCTTCCCGTGCCTGTAAGAACGAAGAAATGCCATCATTACATTCATCTATGACAAGCCGATTTCCGACCAATTCCATTAAACGTTTTTTTTTCTTAAACAAGTTATTTTAACTCTTCAATGCCACATTATACCGTTTTGTCATAGATACAACACACTGTGTGTATTTACATTACATTACATATTCGACTCAACTTTGATTGCTTATAATTTTCAAAAATAAACATATTCAGAATAAACAGCAAACTAAACATAACATTAATTTTATTGTTTATTATCAATGTTTATAATTTGAAATTTTACACTCAAGAATGTAACTATTATACAACACATGTGGTTAATTATATTTATATTGTTGAGTATAAAATTGTAACACATTGATGTTATCATTTTTAACTAGTGTTTACTTGGCCGTAACAAATTTTTTTTCAATCTATACGCCAAATATTAATAAATGCAACGATATCGAGCAAATGTATGTATGTATATATCTTTATTAATAAAAAAAGTTATAAGCAGTTGAAGTAAATAAAAGTTTAAAAAAACCATTTTTTTAAAAACCGGATATAATCGAGAGTGGCACTGAAGGGTTATAAATATTATTTAAACGCTGTTTTTAAAATGCCATTCAATTCTTGACTTGCGTGCTCAGAATCGTATTAATATCTTTTTACACAGTAGTCTTTCCTCTCATCTAATGCCTCATAAATATGATTCGCCGGAACTTGCCGTCACGATATCTCATACGTGATTCTCTCAGGCGATAGATCAGAATTCTTCCGTTTGAAAGATTATCTCACACATTAATGCGAAAGTAAAGACTCCTTTACCACAGGGAGAAAAACTTCTATAAAATAAAATATTACGAAGTAATGCCGCAAGATGTAATTCTCCCCCCGAATGGCCGTCAACGGTGGTTAGATAAATGCTTCCGTGTTTTCAGATCTCCACTGAGAAGTATATATCAACCTTCACCCGGTGTCTATAACTGTTCATTCACGATGTACGTTCTACATTCCTGCCCGTAATACTTTGCTTTCGTATCGTCAACGTATCTGCTTATAATTCTCTCTTAATGATCTTGATCATTCAACTGCGATTCCTACCGCGAATGATAGGAGACGCGAGATAATTGCGTAATTGATTCATATATTGAAAATATGACGAATAGCTCTGCAAGCGCCAATATCAAGCAGATAAGTAGAATGATAACATTAATAACTATATGATATTTTATTAATATGGAAATTATTAGCTTGTTGACAATATTTATCAAATTTGTTACAAGTCTACAGATATCGGCTGCATTGAATCTATTGGATCTTAAAGCAGTTGCTACCGGTAAACAATTGAAGATCACATATGCATTAATCGGATAACAGGAATCTTTTCTGGATCTTTAGCGCATTATGTGTCGACAGAACGGAAAGTGGATAAACAAACAGATGTCACATAAAATTTTTTTAAAGTCGCGAATATCAGAGGTGTATAACGGAATGACAGAAGTCTGCTTTGACAATGATTCATACGGTCGTGCGATACAGTTAGCTACAAAAGACGCAACGCGCGTCAGAGGAAGATAAAGAAACATGCTCTTCGCTCTGAAATAACACGTGAACTTTCAGACAAAAACGAATAATATTATTGCATCAAGAAAGACTAAAGAGAATACATAAAAAATAGTGCACTCTAGAGGCAATTTAAATTAATCAATTTTTGAAAGAATGAAATAAAATGTGTACTTCATCGACGTTATAAGAGCAAAGATCAGAGTAAGAAGATGTCATAGCGCGCAACTCGCGTGCAACAAACGTCTCATCTTTGATCATTAAAAATTTTAACGGGGTCATCACTCTCGTTGAGAACGATCTCCAATTTGAATTCTTTCATGATTTTAAATCAACGATCGATTGTAAAATGCTAATGCGTACGCTGGCTACATAAAGCGTATGCCACATTATATCGGGGAACGAACGAATTGATGTCAGGCGAGGCGAAGCATCTCGGTACCGTTAAGTTTCAATGTATGGGCTAGTTGCCCGACCCAAATGTGGGTCACAGTCATAGCCTAATGTAACAGCCCGTTTCCCTCTAAGACACCTCATATTCTCTCTCTCTCTCTCTCTCTCTCTCTCTCTCTCTCCTCTCTCTCTCTGCCACCACTTTTCTTTCTTTTTCTTTCTCTCTGAGGTCTTTGGCCTAACGAAATTGCCGTAAACATTCCAGGGTACTCCGACTTGGTATGATTAAACGATCATGCTTGACCCGAGATGCTTGGATGGATCAGGTATGTTCTCAATATAAACATGGAAAATCCATGAACGGTATTCCCGGTATACTCTGTGTGTACTCCAAAGAAAGTGACAGATTACTTAGCGTGGTGAATGCGACGTTGTTGAGTTAACGCTACGCCAAGTTCAGACGAGAGTATGAAGGAAAGAGATAAAGAGATTTCATGATATAAAGTAAAAATTACAGATGTCCGCCACGAAATTAAAGGTTCAATTGAGATTTGTGTTTTATTTTAATAGGCAAGTTGCTTAATATGCCGAATAATCAGTAGTAGCAAGAATGACAGTGACATACAACAGACAGACTGATGTACATAGTTTGTATACTCTAAACTGGCACGAACGGATCATTAAAGCGTCATAGTTTTTCAGCGACTGTTTACTTTCTTTTGCCGGCTTGTCGGGTCGACGGACGTTTCGTGGCTAGTGAAAATCAACCGTAAAATTGTTTGCGGTCCCAGTGCTTGCGTTACCGGGTCAGTTGGTCAGGTTTACTCGCCCAAAAAGTTCTGAACGCCCGGTCACCCTTCTACGTAAAAAATGTGTGCTGGCGGAAGTGACACGTTAGTTAGTCATCAGCATGAAAGAAAGTTGACGAGGCCTTTATGTAGCTGGTGGAATTTCAAGCGGTGCCAGATCATACGGGAGTGCGTAAGCGTGTGTGCGTGTACACCCACGCGAAAAATTTCACTCGCGGCATAGTTCATTGTAGGAAAGTGCTTTATCTGATCGCGACAAACTCGGGTACGGAAGTCTCGCAAAGAAAAAGACCTAGAAGTCATCGAAAAGATCCATATCACTGTATTATCATAGGATTATTATATTATCTGTAGAAATGACATCGTAAAATTGGGTTTATATGAGAAGAGGTTAAATGTCGTGTTGCATGAGCATGTTAATTGAACACAATAAAGCACGAAACGGACAAAACAGTTTCGCTGAAGTATCTAAAACTTTAAGTACATATATTATATGATCTGAAAATGTCTTTGAATTACCATGCAGTATGCTTAGTATGAGCAACGTCGTAAAAAGTTTGGACATTTTAGCAACCAGTTTGAGAGCGCTTTACATAATTATTTTGATGATCCAACAAAATTAGATTTGTATCTAGTTAAATTTTTAGATATTTCAATGAAATTCTTCTTTTCGTGTATGAAAGGTAATGATTCGCGAATAGTCATCTCGTGGATTTATACCACCCAATGAAAACGATCGCACGAAAATCGACCGAGTCGGAGGATGACAGGAACGGAAAAATCACTGTAAGTCACGCGGCTCGATGACCGTGATTGACCCACTTCTACAGAAAACTGACCAGTCCGCCCACGTTCCATTCGAACGTGAATTCAAGGTAGGTTCAATGCCGCTGCACGACGGAGACGGGCGAGCGCTCACGCACACGCGTAGATCGGACATTGCTGTGCCGGTTACTGGTATTTGTGTTCCGATCCGTTACTCAGCTGACATACGAGGAAAATGCAACGAGCGTGAAAGAGCGGGACGAGCAAAGATATGTTGTCAGTCTGTAAGAATCAACATTCTTCACAACTAGATCGTCGTTTTAATTTATAAATATGCGTATTTTGCAATGCTGATTCTAGAAAAACTGGGAGAAATGTTGATAGAGAATAATTTCCTTTTATTATAAAGAATTATTATAAAGAATTCCTAAACAAGCAATATTTTTTTCGAATTTAAATCGGTAAATACTGTTTGTAGTGTTCACGTTGATATTGTCGTTCATAAATATGATGCAGCTCAAAGATATTAATAGATCCGCAATTTTAAGCGGTGTCTTAATATTGTCTGCAATGAATGATCATCATAAGAGGCATAATTTTGAAAGAACGCGATGAGTTTTGGTCGGTTAA
>NW_017300014.1:365774-395549 GCF_001594075.2 Trachymyrmex cornetzi | reverse complement strand
TTAATTCGGTTACGTTCACGATTATATCTAATTAAAGTTAGTTATAATCAGAGGTCGATATGCCAAAGGCACCACGCAATTTCCGTAAGACGACGTAACGGCATTTTAATTGAATTACGATCATTAAACACCGTGTATTACTGCAGAGAAACTCTCCAAACTGCGTCGATGCTATCTAGAAGAAAACTATTGATACTCTTCCCGCGAATAATAGAGCGAACTAAAGTACTTACTTCCCGGTTGAAATTGAGGAACGTAGATCGGGCTGGCGATAACAATAGTATAGATCAACACATTGCCGATGATAACAGTGGACCAGGTTTGTTTCCGCCGGTTACACATCTGAAATATAGAAAACCGGAAGAAATTAGGTTGACTTTCTAGAAAAGCTAATCTTTTTCTTCTGAGATTCTTATTTTGAAATTCGATCGTTGTTCAGTAGATTGCGGATGACGAGAATCAATACTTATGAAATATAATTTTGTATAATAAAATAAGAAGTAAAAAATAAGTAAAAAATTTTAAATTATGAGTTGAAAAGTTTATTACGTTTTTGTCAGACAATGTCCTCCCGACGACTGTTTTCCCTCATTTTCCTACACTGTTAAATTTATAGTGTCAAATTTAATTTAATATCGCCGGCACTGCTCCTACTTAATCATATCATTATTTTATACTAAAACAATGGTTATATTTGACACTATATAGTTAGGTTAAATTTGACACTATAGATTTAACAGTTTAAATCAGTGTTGTGCAGGGTATTCACTGTCATGACTCTCCCGTTATCTTTCTCGAAATAATCCCGTTACCTTTCGCGAAATAATCAAACACAATATTCGAAGAAATATTTTGGCAAGATCGTAGGCAGTGAAGATTTTTGCACTAACCGAACCGTATATCTCATGTATGTCTTGTCTGCTTTCTTATGTGTATACAAAATAAGAATATGTATATGTATGCTCTGTGTACTACCTGGGTGCGCACCACAGGCAAATGTACGAGAGTTTATCGGACAACGGCGAAAGACGTTATAAACCAAAATATATTCGGAAAATAATGATAAATGTCTTTCACATAGGGATAGAATGGACTAAACTGAGAAGAAAAGTCCTGTATTATTTTACAATTTTAGCAATTAATATCTTATTAACTAAATCTATTGCTAAAATCATAAAATGGTAGAGAATTTTTCTTCTTAATTTAGTTCTACCCCTATGCGAAAGATTTGTCATTATTTTCCAAACACCCTGTATATATGTATGTATGTATACATACATATATGTATATGTATGTGTGTTTCTCGAAGCGAAGAGTGATTCCGCAAATATATACAGTGAGTATAAAAAGTATTCGTGCAAAAAATACATTTTAAAGAAATCTTATTTTCAAGAAAAGTGAACATTTAGTAATTAGTAATTAGTAATTTATTAATAACGAATAGAATATACTAATTATAATTGTAATTACAATTAGTTCCAATGGTTACATTACAAAGTGTTAAATTATTATTCAAGTTAAAAGAAACACGAATACTTTTGTACAATTAAATAATATAATTCTTCATATTAAAATAATATTTGATTTATATATACTTTTTTGTTTTTAATAATTCTAAGAAACATACTATCTATTTTTGTATTTATAATTATATTTTAATTAACGTTTATTTTTTAACAAATAACGATTTTTTACAAAAATCTCCTGTGCGCATACTTTTTGCACATTTTATAATTTGTACGGGTAGAGGCACTGTTCTCGCCACATTATTATCGTTATTTGTATTTCCTCGGTGCTTTTTCGATTATTACTCTTTCGCAAAATAGTAAGAAAAACAAAGTTTTTCAAGATTCCAATTCCTTGTCTCAATGATCTGATCTTAATCTTTCACGAACGTAATTAATAATTCACTCCAAAATTTGCAAAATAGATCCGTTTACGGGTAATTAATTTAGACAATGTCGACTGTGACATTCGCGGCGTGACGATTAATCTGGGAAGATTCGCACGAAGAACAGACGGAGTGAAGAAGAGAAGACTCTCTGTCTGGATGTAATTACATGATGTAATAGCATTTAATTACAGCGAAACGTCAGTATGCTCGCGTGTCTACGCTTTAACTTCTTAACGGCGGCGCGATTCGTAGACGACTCGTTTCAATTTGGCCGGATGCTGCTTAGTCGAGCCACTTTCGACCAGCGCGTCATTTACATCTCTTATAATTACGGTGATAATTTCAGTACGTATTAATGCCCTCGACGTCAGAATGCTATTAAAACACTTGACAGATAATCGTCTCGTTACCCCGAAGGGTGTAGCTCATTTATCTTTCACGACAAAAAGAACAAATAAATGGTAACACAAATGGTTCGACTACACGTCGTAGGCACCAAGCCAAGTATAATATGCTTCTATGATGCAGAACTAAACACGAACGTTATATATCATTAATTGTGATTATTTGATGATTAAACACGATTTTTTTTGTAACGGCATATTCACATTCTGTTGCTATCTCCAAAGTTGTAAAAACTGTTAACAAATAAATGATAAGGCAGAACCGATTGCTCATCGTGCATGAAATTATATTCTGGATCAATAATTCAGGTCTCTCTCTCTCTCTCTCTCTCGTATTTTTATTTATCTGTATAACACATTTGAAATTTGACTAAGTATATATATGTCTACTATATGACCCTTTGAAAACTGAGAATTAAATTACAGACACAGATTATTGTTTCACAGAGCATAATGTAATTTACTTTTTATCCTTTTTGTAATTAGACACACGGACAGAATTGTCTCTTAAAATTTACTCTGAATATATGATGGTTGTGATTCAATATACAATATTTTAAAGATTTTTACTATGCACTTTAATAAAATTAATCAAACTTATTATATATTTTATTGTTGTTTTATTAATGAATGAGAGATATTTACATAAAATTTTTCGAAATACAATGTTGTCTTAGGACTTTATTGTTTTAGAACAAACCATATTTTTAAGGTAAATTCTAAGAAAAAATTCTCTCTCTGTGTGCAGGATTTGTTGAAAATCCTAGTAGAGAAAAAGAAATTTAGCGGAATATATAACTTATTGTGAGCTGCACGATGTTTAATAATTTTAAAGTTACACGAGCTAGTAATCGTATTTTATACAATTTGAGCTTGACGAAAGACGGCCCCGATTCGGTCAACGACCGCTTCACAAAAAAAGGTTCACTTCATAGATACATTCGATAAGTGTGTCATCGATAAGAATGAAGAAGCAGAGGAAGAAGAAATTTTATAATTTATCGGGAAAAATATTCTTCTTCAGTTGATTTTCGTTTCTGGATCACAAAATCGATATTGAGTTTTCGTTTTCAATCTCTAAATTCCTAGAATTTTACATCTTTTTCTTTTTAGCCGTTATCTTAAGATATTAATTATTTGGTCACCGTTGATATGACAATTATTCGATAAACTTAGCCGTGCAATTCACGCGAATCGGGTTACAGTTATTCAAAGGCAGGAATTTGGATGTAACGTTATACTTTGCCGATGACGTAATAGCGAGCGGTAATCATCTGTTGGTGAACAAGTCAATTTAATGTTTTATTTAGCAAAACATACTAATAATTTAACGATTTATTTAATAAAACTTATTAACTGTTCTCTCTGTAATTAGTTAATGTTTTCACTAAGTAATTAGTTGAGGTTAAATTTAATTAATTTTGAATTAATTAAATTAAATTAAAATGTATTGACTTTTTAACTTGATTATTTAACTTTTAACTAATTAATTAGTTATTACACAATCTTCTCTTTTGTTATAAATAATAAAAACGCTTTTTCTTTTCGCTTATAAAGTCTGAGCACACGATGTCCGTGCTAATTGACTAGAACGAAGCATACATAATTCGACAAAGTGTTGGGCGAGTTTCAATTGATTCCTTGAATATGCTTGATTGTTAAATACGTTAAACTCTCTCCTTGTAAGTTAAATCATTCATGAATACCATTTATACGCTTTATACGCAAATTTTTTACTCGAAAACCACAATATACATGCATGTAATTTTGTTTTACAGAATGAACGGTCGGTTATTTAAAAATTAAGTTTAATTAATTTTTTATGATTTTTATTATTTTATATTAATAACACATATTGTAAAGTAATAATATTATTATTGCTTATTCTTTTGATTTCCATTCTTACTTTTACCAATTCTTACGTTTTTAAGACGCACTTTGCTACACGAATCTTAAGTATTCTTTTCTCGTATTAACGTGTTAATTGCTCTTTTAGACATTTATGGAATTGATGCTCTCCTTCGCGTGACAAAAAATTGCACATCCGCCGACAATAGCGTGTCTTAATTGGCAGAGGAAAGCGACGAGAACGCACGTGCGTGGCGTATACGCGAGCAGAAAAAGCTTTTGTCGTAACGTAGCACTCGCGCAGTAACGGTACCTGCCACTTTCATTTGTACTCACGTATCTAATGCGATGCGCACATGTGGGTTGGCGCCGAGATACACTGTACGCTCAAATAAAACCGTAAGTCTTAATCCTAAGCGTTGCGAGCTGTGCTCCGCATTAAATAATTTCTTTTCAATGATATATAATATAGTTACGAGCGCATCAAATGTGGCAGCGCAAAACCAGAAAGTTCAAACGCTGCCAGTATCCTTTAGCTACTATCCGTGAAAATTATTCAAGAACATTACGAAATCATTTGAAATGCTCATAAGCCCGCTATCTTAATCGAGATTTCACGAGGGATCGCGCGCGATTTAAAAAACTGTTATTTTTCTATTTAATCTCAAAATCGCTTCACGTATTGATTTTTAACTCTTTCGAACACATTGACGATGGGTTTATTGAACCAATTCAATTATAAATCTCTTTGTCAAAAGTGACAAACAATTCAATTTTCTTACATCTCAAAATTTGAATTATTTTTATTAAAATACACTTAGTATTTTGTGTCATTTTGATTCTTTGAAGTTATTTAGTGCCTTTTAATTTACACACAGTTAAACATTAATATTTAAATTAAGTGGATCTTACAGATGCAATGTCAGTACTTGTATTGGGAAAAGAGTCTGGTTGCATTAAGTGGAACTCTAGTGGAAAATGGACAAATCACAATTTCTAATGAATTAAATCTGTTATAATTTTAGGCTACATTCAAAAACGTCCTGTTCAAAGAAAATTTTACTCGAAATAAATAGTACACGTAAAGTATATTATATTACGTCGAGTATTTTTCTCGGAGAGGACGTTTTTGAATGTAGTCTTAGCAGAAATAAGTAGATATTCTATCATGATAAATTTTAATTTACATGATCGGAATTTAAGCAATGGGAGACAACAGCGATAACAATAGAAATAGCGATAACAATAGTGATAGCGATAGGAACAGAAGAATCCAACATACGGAAATGCATATGCTAATGCACAATATTAGGAACATGGAATAAGGCAATAGCGATAAATTTCCGACGAGTTGGAATTCTGTGCCTATTGCCTTATAGTCTACCAATCAGCGTTCAGATTTTTTATTCTGTTATATGTGCTATAACTTCGAAGCAGATGGAAGAATATACTACAGTCTATATACGAGATCAGATTGGTTGGTATTTTTATTTCTTTCCAGCATTGTGCAACGGGAGACGACAATTATATATCGCTGATTTCTATAACATTTCTATCACTATTCTTACAGCTGTTGCCTCGCATTGTGTTTAGGGCTTTTCTGGTTCATTCATTTTCAATCAGAAATTTTTCTCATGTGTATGTTATAGATTTTAGCATTAGCTCTAGAGAGTTAATGTATTTGTTACAAATATTTCGAGAAAAGCAACGCATGTTATATATCAACGTTAATTTATATCGTTTCAAAGAAGCATTTAATAACTATCTCGAAATAAACAGATTCGAGGAATACTAGAATTTTCTCGGGGTAAACTCTCATAAATTATGCATGAAGCTGCGTAAAATCGGGACATTAGTTTACACACATACGCTCGTCTGGCCACGTACGAATGAAATTCAGTTGAAATGAGCTAATATACCGCTATCCTAAGGAACATGCGGCTAACTTCGACAACGGATTTGCAATATGTCCCGCTCGTCGATACATGCCACAACCGTATACACACATAAACCCCTGGATTGATTATTCGCAATAAACCGTGTTCATCAAGCGGATAATATTGGTATGTGCAGCCACCGTAATCCGTTGTTCATATGTTTTGCTTGGCTTAAGCTTAACCAAGTGTGGTTTTCGCGTCTCTCTACTTCCGTCTTTCTTTTATTTGCTCTTAAATTTTAAAGGAGATATTATTTATAAAATCAACTCATCTCTATCTCCAATTATTGAAACTTTGATTTTTTATAAAATTTATCTTAGAACGAGTAAATATTTATGTAAAAAAAAATAAATATCTAAATAGAAAGTAATAAATACAAAAGTATAAATATATAAATAAAAGAGTAAGCAATTACATCTGTCCGTAAATATTGTTATATATATTTAATAACTATCCGTTGTCATTCGTTTCGTCTATATTCTATAAGTTCATTAATCGATTCGGAGTCGTGTTTCTACTTCGGAAAGGTTAATGATATTAATAACTTTTTAAGCCAGAGTCTATTAAATGTTACGAAATGTCATAAAAATGTCATAAAGATGATTCTTTGTTGGGAAGAATTTAATGTCGTTGATCTATCAATGTTACCGACCAATCATCCGGCCGCAGAAACTATAAAAAGGATTAATCGCGCCGATGCCGACTTGGAGGATCAAGGACGAAAGACCGCAGAGGAAATCATCTGTTCGTCCAAGTTCAGTACCCACCATGACTAGGAATCCTGCAGCAGCACAGGAATCATCAATCGCGCGATCAAATCGTTTAATTATCGTGAATTATCTCTGAAAGTGCATTGCCCTCTTACAAAAAACGATATCATCGACTGTCGACTGTTGTAATCTTAACGAAGGTCACTCGCGCAAGAAAGTATGACGCTTCTTCATATCTCGGAACCTTGAGACAGAGTCGTAAGCATACCTTGACTGACACCGCTCGACAGATCGCTGTTGTTGCTTCTGCTTTTGCTTGTGACGTTATTGCAAAACTCCTTCAAGTTGTCAAACTGTACGGCGATGCATTATCTCCTCTTGATGATATGATGGTCGAATTGAGTTCTCGGCACGTTCCACGAGATCACCTGGATCACCTGACGTCAGTCAGACGCAAATCTCGCACCCTCGATCGCAAATCCCCGGTGAACAGCTGCGGCCACGTGGTCGAAGCCTATCGAGTGGTGTCTCCCACGTCCGGCGCCTCCCCGTTTCATCTGTGACCCTGTGACCTTCACGGGCTTTGGAGAACGCCCTTCAACCGATCTCCGGACATCCGCTCGGTAAACACGAGATATCATACGTCGCGTGCGACAGTCAGATTCACGACAGGGATCCGTGGATGGGAGGAAGATACCTCTCAGAGTTGGCAGCCGCCGGCTCGACCTGCTCGCCACGACTGGCACCTATCGAACTGGTTTTGCTCGGTTCGCGACTTCTGGATCAGCCTGATCCTGGTGTTCGCTTGTGGGCTCGCTCCCCCTGCACGAAGAATTGGCAGGCCACGACGACACGCATCGGCCGAGCGCGCGCGCTTGTTCGTGTCCTCGTGAGAGAGAGAGAAGTTAGCCCCCCACACGGGTAAGAGGTAAAGCCGAGTAGGTACAAACGACGGCAAGCTAAACTGTGGGACAGCCACGGACGGTAGACCGTGTCGGGGCCGGCGCTTATCGTGCCGACGGGGACTCTAGCGTTCGGGCACTTCTCGAGGTGAGGTGGTGGCAATGACCGTTCTCTCCCGTGTTCTTCTTCGTCTCCCTCGCGCGCGAAACGTCCCGACCTGCTCCTCCTTCTTCTCGGCCCCTTTTCCATCAACCTGTTGCGGAGGTTCCCTCTTCTGCCTGCAACATTACCACCACTACCGTCACCTCCACAACCACCTAGACTTGAGCATCGTCACTGTAGTTAGCTTCCTCTCCTGCTCGTGTGTTGTTCCCTCACCCTTGGTTGCTTCTCTCGATTTCCCCACTACGATCTCGTTGTCATCGTTCGCAGGTCGACGATGGATGGTGGCTCGTACTTCGTCAATGATGTCTCCTTTACGTTAGTTCTTACATTTTTTCTTCCTATTTTTTTTACTTTTTCTTCCCGATTGCTCCTCTGATTCATCATTTTTATTAAAAAAGACAACAGTGTTTCTACACACGATCACGATTTCATATAAATAAAGAATCGTGGTTAATGATAGCCCTTCGCGTATTCGCAATGTAACACAATAATTGATATGAAAGGATTTTTCTTATCAAATATTTTTTGTTTGACCAAACCCAGTCGTCTCAATCTTTACCTAATGACTTATTCGTCATTAGACAAATAGTAATTTTATATGTTGATAACATCATATGAGGCTGCATCTTACAGCCATTTTTCAGTACTATGTAACGATATGCTGACATTTATCTGAATATGTATATACCTCTGAAAAAAATTTTTATAGAAATATCACGTTGTACAATCCAACTATTTTATCAGCATGTAATTGGATCTCTCATTATTTTATAAGTAAAATTTTAGAAGCAAAATTTATTTTACGTTGTGTCAAATTATGTGATTACTTGTACCACATAAATTTACCAATATAATGTACATTAAAAATATTTAAACAATTTTTTTTATTTTTGTTATCGGTGAATATATTTGGATATTTAATATATGAAAATAGAATATTATCTAACAATTTTTTATTTATTAATTTTTCGAAATAACACATGACAAAATAATTTTATAAATAAGCACACACACACTCACACAACACACACACACACACACACACACACACACACACACACACACACACACACACATATATATATGTATATGTCTAACTTATGGCATATACATACATTTCTCTGCGAATTACCTGCATCAGGTAAGTCTTTACCTGTAGAACACCGCCACACGGTGAGTGTCCGCCACGTTGCGTTTGTTTAATCGAAATAAAATGACCACGATAATGTTTTATTTTAAGAAGAATACGCTAATTAAATAATGCTATATTTTACGATTAATAATATTATATTTTATTAAAATAAGAAGAGTAATGCAGAGAAACTAATATTAGTGGAATAAGTTATGTTAAATATATTCTTGATAGTTTTCGTACAGGAACATGCTGAAACAGTAATTTTATAATTTGTCGCGTAACTTTGTATAATCATTAGTGCTTCCGTTTAATATTATTTTCCATGTATTGTTCTATTCTTTTTATTCCATACCCAAGCAGAACAACAAGTTATTATGATATTAAAATAATGTCAAAATGATACCAAAATGATTATTACAAGTCATTTTTCAATCATTTCCGATTTTAATGTTATTTTGACGTTATCGTGACTTATCTATTTGGGTATAATCCTGTATCAGTTTTCTACCTTGATTCTTGTCAGTGATATTTTCTGTTAGCAACGGATAGGATGACTGGTGGGGTTAAATCTCGGGGATTGGTTGTGGTTTATAGTTGAGGGGATGCATCGGAGGGTGCTTTTGTAGGTATATATACTCCTGTCGGCGGCATAGCGATTGATTCGAACTACTGAAACGTTCGCTGCTGGTATATTCAGAAGATACCAGGGTATCGCGAGGGTGAGAAAGAATTTGTAAAGTATCAGTGAATTTAACTCGGTCTTCCTATACAAGTGGATATTTGTCTTTAATTGATTTACTATTTAATCTACTATACAAATCGCCACGAAGGTTTATTTGTCGAGCGGTGAGTTCTAACTGTTAATTCTTTAAAAAATTATAATTTTGATATCGTAACTGATTTAAAAAAGTGTTTGAAAAACTCTTGATAAAAATCTAACTGCAGATATTCCGATTATTAAACGTTTTGGAGTAACCTTCATAAAATATTTTTTAGATACATTTTTTTGTTATTTTTTTATTATTCATAAAACCAATACTAAATCTATTTTAGCATTCTAAATGTATTCTATTAGAATTATAATTTTTATTTATGTATTAATAAATTTAAATTGCGAAACAGTCACTCTAAATTAATATTAGTTTTCTTTCTATGCAGAATAAATTATAGCAGAATTATGTTATTTCTTAGTAACTTGAGATATAAATTACTGATGTAGTCTATTACAATTATTAAATCTTTTTAAAATTGTATATAATTAAGATAAATGGTTCAATTATTAACACATTAAAAGATATTGTAACTTTGAGTAGGTTATGAATATCTAGCTGATAACACTCTTTAGTGTCTTTAGTTTATTAAAGATAAAGATATAACAAGAAGGTAAATATAATACTTAAACGATAAGTGATTATGAATTAACAGTCAGCAAGGAAATTAAAATATTATATTAGTATTATATATTCATTTTTGAATTTATATACCGTAAAACTGAGATGATAATATTAAGAAAAACTAAAAACCGTAGACGTATTATTGATATTAATAATTACATTGTAACATTACATATAATTTATTTAATATACATTTTTGTTTCTTTTATTTACTTTTAAACCTAATATTAAATAAAATAGTTTTAGTGGTACTTCAATGTACTTTTTTAATTTTAATTTAAAATGACTTATTTCTATATTTATTATTTTTGCGTTTTTCACACACACACACACGCGCGCGCGCATATATTTAATGTATGTACCTGTTGAATTCTCTGGCTAATATGACAGTCAATTAATCTTGTTAATGGAACACAAGTATTTTGTTTCACACAAATAACGGCGTTGTAAGTAGAAACACATTGGATCTTTTCAGCAAAGAAAATTGAACAGTGAGTGTTTAGTGATTCTTTAATATAATTTCTACATTTAGATTCAGCGATGAACTAAAGAGAATCAATCATATTAAAAAATCACTGAGCGCTCACTGATCAATTTTGTTTGCTAAACGCAGCTATTTTATCGATCCGGTAATCAGTCAACGTGACGAATGTGTCATCATCACAAAGAACATACCTGAAAATCAAATTCCGTGATTGATTTGACAGCTTCGTTATCGCCGTAATCAGTCGTAGTACTCTATACCTCGTATATATGTATAATCGTATGCATTAGAATACGGCACAATGAATTTTGCATATTCAACGAAATTGAGTCGCGATTCCCCTTGTCATTTCGCGTTTCGTTCGTGCATGGCAAGTTTATCTCTTAACGAATTTATTCCAACGATTTGCACCTGCCTATCACTATTCGAATCGATTCCACAAGCAAATTAAAATTAATACCGTGTCCTTTGTTATTCACAACTTAAATAATTCCATTTTCTTTTGACAATTTATAATTATAATTGCAACAGAGCAGTTCAAGCCCAAAGTAGAAGGAATTCACGAAAAAATAAAAGTTCAAAAGATTTATATTATATTTTTATAAACTATTTTCTGCATTTACAAAAATATAAAAAATATGATATGGTACAACACGATATTTGTAAGGAACAAAGTAATTCTTAATATTTCTCAAAAATTCTTCGATTGATTCAAAGAAATTGACGATATTAATTAATTTTGCGCGTTAATTGTCGAGGAACTTCTTTCTTACAAAGCAGTCGCATTGAAGCGAACTCGCAGGAAAACCCGCAATGCTTGATCATCTTCAGCTTGTACAACTTTTATTTACGCATTAAAAGATTTTCTGTTATGTTTGATGTGCGTCACATATAAGACGGGAAATTTCGTGGCGGAAAAAGAGGAAAACGTCTATCGTGAATTTACGATCACACATATGAATATCGAGTCATGTCATCCCAACATTCTTTTGTATACAAGCCTCACCGTATCGTTGCAGCAACGAGACTACTGCTTCAAACTGTTCGAAATGCGGACACGGATGAATCCTATTCGTTTCTTCTGTTGCTTGCTTGTCACCATTATCGGAATAACGATTATTTGTGCCGAGCCGGAACCCATGACTAGATTAACTAGACCACCGCAGATCACCAACTCAAACGTTCAGCTACAGCGATACGCCGATTCGGTTAAAAATTTTTATCACATGTATGGAAAGTCGAGGTAATTACATTTATGAGCGTTGATGCCAGTCGTTTCGTGACACAAATCAGTGAATAATAAGGTTGCTTCAAACATAATTAGTTAATCAGTTCACGATATGTACATATGCTTGGTAACACTATTTGACACAAAAAATGATTTATTTTTTCAACACCAGAACATGAGAGTCACTTTCTCTAACTTTTTGGATATTGAATACAACTCTGTTTTCTAAATTGCTCCATCATGTCACAATTTTTTAAAGAAATTTACAGTTAAAACCGTAAAAAGAGCTATTTTCATATATTTTGTCATATTACAACTACGATATATAATGTGCTGAAAAAATTTTATTATCAAAATTAAGAATGTTATTAGAATTTTCAACCCTGCTAAAAGGATTTTTTAATAAATGTAAATAAAATTTAATGGAGTAATTTGGAAACTGGATTTGTATTCAACATCCAAAAATTGCAGAAAATTATCCCGTGCTAGTGTTTCTTTTGTCGAATAGTATAATAGTTACTTTACGGTAGTTACTTTACGGTTGTTACTTTACTTTATCTCAGATTAAAGCAAGGTTTACATGGAATAAATAATAGATAATTATTACATGCCATTATGATAAAAGAATGCATACATGAACTTATTGAAACACTAGTAATTTCAATAAGTAATTAATATTATGAGTAAAAGATTATCTTGAAATGTAAAAGAAGAGACGCAAAGATAGTCTAATCGTACGTAATAATAAAAACAGAATCAATCGTAGTATAGAAATTAAAAATCGACCATCACACGAGCAGGCATGGCAAACGAAATGATGCTGCGCCGTTGATGGAGCTGAATGCCACTTGGGAGACCCTGAAGATGATTCAGGATGCGCAACGGCAAAACGAACAGCGAAGGCAAGAGAACATCAGACAGAACAAAGAGCAAATCCTGCTCCGCGACTTTCCGAACTCGGACGCCGACGAGTATACGTTATACGATGTTACACGATCCGGCTCTCTTTCGGACGTAATTGGCAAATATTATAACGATGTACAATAAACAATTCCCAGAACGTCCTCCTCTCTCTCCTAATATCGGGATTAATTTTCTCTCGATTCTGAAATAAATCAAAATTGATTATTGTCCCGCATAATCGTAATGGTTATCAGTATTATGTTTTGCTTTTTTCTTTTTTTAGTTTAAGTTTCGAATTTCTTGTCAATGTATAGATAAAGATGAGAGTATGCTTGAAAATGACAAATAGCGCGTCCAATGGGAATGTAATTTCACAACGGAAGATTGAAATTGAAAATCAATGCCTGGGATAATGCTTGAGATAAATAGAATTATACAAATTATATAATATAAATTGACATAGCACATTTGTAATCCTATTTAACCTTGCATGAATATAAATATAGCTTATGCAAAATTCTTTTTTTAACGATACCTAAGACGTATATAACATAATATAGATGAATTTAAACATCTATTCTAACAAACATAGAATTTAATTAATATATTTAAGTGATACAAATATGAAATAATGAGGAATTACAATTATTCTAATTATTATAATAGGTAATGTTAATTAATGTTGAACAATAATTTCAACAATTAACAAGTTACAATACAATGTGGCGGTACTGTTTAATGATAGAGGTTCATTATTCTATACATATAAATAAATAATTATAGATGAACCTTTACTTCTTATGAAGAAAAACGGGATTTTCTCTTAAAATTTATTCAACTCTAAATATTATCACATTACTAAGCGCTAAATTAATTACGAAAAAAGTGAATATAATGATTAATAAGTAATTTCAATAATTTGCAAACTTGCAAACAATAAAATAAAAATTAAAATTGAAATAAAGCTTCGACTAAAATGTTTGTCCTGCGTCCGTCATCATGTTCCTTGTTTGAAGGTGCCATAGATTCCTTTTTTTATTACCATTTCTCATTAATTATAAAGACATGATCTTCATTAAATAGACGAACTCCACAAACAGCATTCTTCTTCCGTTTGCAAATTTTTTGAACAGAATCAAAATAGAGAGGGTCAGGACATGGTTGAACCCATGCCACGCCACCGCTACACAAACAGAACTTCTTGCAATCATCGTTCGGGAGTAGCACTGCATAATCAGGGTCTTCTTCTGGACAAGTACCAATACAAGTAGATGGATCGAGATTGTCATACGTTGCGCGTTCATTATTTTCAGTGGTCAGAGTTTTCATCGAATTGTCATTGGCGACCATTTTATCAGTCATGAAAATGCTATCTTGATTGTACGAACGTACCCCACAAACGGCTTGCTTCTTTTTCTTACAGATCTTTTGAACAGAATCAAAATAGAGTGGGTCAGGACATGGTTGAACCCATGCCACGCCACCGCTACACATACAGAACTTCTTGCAGTCATCGTTCGGGAGTAGCACTGCATAATCAGGGTCTTCTTCTGGACAAGTACCAATACAAGTAGATGGATCGAGATTGTCATACGTTGCGCGCTCATTATTTTCGGTGGTCAGAGTTTTCATCGAATAGTCATTGTCGACCGTTTTATCAGTCATGAAATTGCTATCTTGATTGTACGAACGTACCCCACAAACGGCATCCTTTTTTTTCTTACAAATCTTTTCAACAGAATCAAAATAGAGTGGGTCAGGACATGGTTGAACCCATGCTACGCCACCGCTGCACATACAGAATTTCTTGCAATCGTCGTTTGGAAGTAACACTGCAAAATCAGGGTCTTCTTCTGGACAAGTACCAATACAAGTAGATGGATCGAGATTTTGAACTATTTTATTAATCTTTTTAATGTTGTTCTTGTCACGTGTTACTTTGCAGACATAATTCTCTGGGAAATCGCAAACTTTCAGAATAGGATTAAAAACGAGGTTCGGAGAACATTTTTTAAGTATGCTGATGCCATTCTCGCAGACATAATACAAATTACAGTCGGTCTCATGAGGAATATTGGTGGTTTCTGTCATTGTTTCGCACTTGGTTGGTGTTGATGTACTGGATATGTTTCCTTCAACGTTACAGACGACGTTCTCCGGATAATCGCATACTCGAAGCTTTGGATTAAAGTATAAGTTTCTAGGACATGTTTTCAAGATCTTCTTACCGTTGTTGCACTTGTAGTAAAACCTGCAGTCATGTTCATAAGGTATTTCATTATTTTCGTCGTAACATTTACTTGAATCAGGGATGGTAGGAAACGAGCTTTCAGGAATCGTTGTTGTGAAATCATTGCATTTAGCTTCAATCGGCACATTGCAAATCTGACGAACGTAATCATAATGTAGACCATCCGAACAATCTCGAAGAATCTGTTTTCCGTCAATACACTCGTAATATTGCGTGCAATCGCACTCGTGAGGCAACAGTACTTGTTGCATGGAATCGGGAGGACAAATATTTAAGGCGACTGTCGGTATAGGTTGTGGTCTAGGTGTATCAGATATAGTTAGATCACATTTCTTTTGCGGATAATCGCACATCTGTATACTAACGTTGAAATGAAGTCCTTCTAAGCAGTATTGTAAAACTTTTTCACCTTCAGAGCATAAATAATACTCAGTGCAACTATTTTCATGATTGAACGCTCTGCCATTTGGAGAACATTTATTGTTAATATCGTAATCGTTAATTTGGATGTCGTGAGATGGAAATTGCGAGATGCATTTCACTTCGGTGCTCCAATCGCAAACCTCTGTTGCGTCATCAAAGTACATGTCGATTGGACATGTTCGTAATACCTTGTCGCCTTCTACGCACTCATAATACTGATTGCATATACATGGATGAGGAAGTCGTAATTTTTCAGTTGATCCCTTAGGAGGACACGTTGTGCGAGGTTCATCGATAGCTTCCGTAGTTGATAATGTTGTAAATATTGAAGTAGATGTTGTCGAAATTGTATCAGCAACACATTTGGCCTCAATTGGATCATTACAAATTTGCCAAACAGGATCAAAATGTAGACGATTCGGACAAAATCGAAGAAATTTCTTTCCATTAATGCATTCATAATATTGTGTGCATTCACATTCGTGAGGCAAAAATACTTCCTGTACGGAATCTGAAGGAGGGCAAATATCCAAATTGATTCTTGGCGAGGATCTGTTCAAATCGCAACTCTTTTGCGGATAATCGCATATTTGGATGATCATATTGAAATGGAGTCCCTCCATACACTGTCTTAAAATTTTCTCACCGTTGGAGCATAAATAATAGGCAGAACAATCGGTGTCATGTTGAAATGCTCTGCCTTCTGGAGCGCATGTAGTATTATAGTCATCAATGTCGGAGGTTAAAATGTTAAAGGTTGGAATCGGTCGAATACATTTTACTACTGAGACCCAATCGCAAATCTCTCTCACGTAATCAAAATGCTTGCCAATCGGACATGTTTGTAATATCTTTTCACCGTCTATGCAGTCGTAATATCGGTTGCATAGACATGGATGAGCAATCCGCGCTTCTTCCGTTGATTCCTTTGGAGGACATTTCTCACGGGGTTTATTGGGAATTTTTGTTGTGATTTCTGTTATTGGGGTTGTAATTGTTATTTCTGTAGTCGTTTTTGTTGAAAACGTTGTAATCGGAGTTGTTGGAGTTGTAGTCGTTGGAGTCGTACATGTCGTCGTTGGAGTCGTAGATGTCGTAGTTGTTGGAGTCGTAGTTGTTGGAGTCGTAGTTGTTGGAGTTGTAGTCGATGGAGTCGTTGGTGTCGTAGTCATTGGAGTCGTAGTTGTTGGAATTGTAGTCGTTGGTGTCGTAGTCGTTGGAGTCGTAGTTGTTGGAGGCGTAATTCTTGGAGTCGTTGGAGTTGAGATTGAAGAAGGAACTGTATTATCAGGTGACGAAGTACTTCTGCACTCACAGTCTACGTTTTCCGAGTAATCACATTCACCGATCACTGGATTGAATAATAAATTGCTTTCGCATCTTATCCAATTCGTACCTCTTATGCCGTTGATACACCAATAATAGTAATCGCACATAATTTCATGAGGAATTTTGTGCTTGCCATTTGGCTGGCAAATCAAAGCAACTGGATCTGAGTTTGTCGGTAATGAGTAATTAAACGGTGGCGAAATCGATGATGGATTTGACTTATCCGTATTTGGCGGAGAGTTCTTACAATTTACATTTTCCGGATAATCACATACACGAAGCAATGAATTAAATAATAAGTTGCGGTCGCATTTCTCAGAGATGGGACTTACCCAGCCATTAAAACACAAATAGTAATGATCGCACATAGTTTTATGGGGAAGCATGTGTGTTCTGTTGTCGGATATGCAAGAATCCAATGAAGGTGTCGGAAAACTCGGTATCGGGGTCGTCGGTATTGAAGAACTCGATGTTGTAGTTGTCGACATTGGAGAACTTGGTGTTGAAATTGTCGGCGTTGCAGAACTCGGTGTCGGAGTCGTTGGCGTTGAAGAGCTCGGTGTCGAGGTCGTCGGCGTCAAAGAACTTGGCGTTGGGGTTGTCGGCGTTGGAGAACTTGGTGTCGGAGTCGTTGACGTTGGAGAACTCGGTGTCGGAGTCGTCGGTGTTGGAGAGCTCGGTGTCGAGGTCGTCGACGTGGTCGGCGTCGGAGAACTCGATGTTGGGGTCGTCGACGTTGGAGAACTCGGTGTCGGAGTCGTTGGCGTTGGAGAACTCGGTGTCGGAGTCGTCGGTGTTGGAGAGCTCGGTGTCGAGGTCGTCGGCGTTGAAGAGCTTGGTGTCGAGGTCGTCGGCGTTGTCGATGTCGGCGTTGTCGGCGTTGTCGGCGTCGGAGAACTCGGTGTTGGGGTCGTCGGCGTTGGAGAACTTGGTGTCGGAGTCGTTGGCGTTGGAGAACTCGGTGTCGAAGTCGTCGGTGTCGGAGTTGTCGATGTTGAAGTACTCGGTGTCGGAGTTGTCGATGTTGAAGTACTCGATGTCAGTATCGGAGTTGTCGATGTTGAAGAACTCGGTGTCGAGGTCGTCGGCGATGTCGGTGTCGGAGAACTCGGTGTTGGGGTCGTCGTCGTCGAAGAATTCGATGTCGTTGTAGGCGTTGGAGAACTTGGTGTCGGAGTCGTCGGCGTCGGAGAAGTCGTAGTATTTGGTGTAATTATTGTTGTCGGAATACTTGATGAAGTTGTCGAACTTGATGTCTGACATCCTGCACTCCAGGGCCAATCGCATACTTGAAGTTTGGGATTGAAGTGCAATTTATTACCATTCTCATCCATGAAAGGGCAATCTATTGGCTTTCCTTTCACTCCCATGTGACAACTGTAGAATTTTGTACAGTCACTTTCATGGGGTATAAAAACTGTCTCATTTTGTGGATTGATCTCGGGACATTTTGTTGGAATATCGGCTAGTGATCCATTGAGGGCAATACCCAATGTGACCACTAAAATGGCCACTAAATATGTACCTAAAATTCGAACCGATATATTTATATATAGATATACATATAATGTTAATTATTTTTTTAATTAATTTCAGTTATTAAATTTGGAAAATAATATTTTATTCAAATAATCAAATTTATAAATACTTTTCACATAATTTAATGAAAGAACGGAATATCTATAAAGTAATTATATAATAATGAAAATTTTTAACTTGTATATATCTACGAATAAAATGGTCATTAAGTATGTGCGTTCAAAATGATATGTGTAATGATATGTTAATTATTTATTAAATCAATTTCAGTAATTAAATTTGTAAAATAATATTTTTTTTATCAAATTTATAAAAATTTTACTTGTAATTTAATTTAAAAATCGGAAATATCTACGAAATAACTACATAATGATAAAAATATTTTAAACTTGCATGTATCTAGGTGCAAAATGATCATTAGTATCTGCTTAAAATTCAAATCTATATATATATATATATATATATATAATATTATTTGAGAGAAATCAATATATAATATATTAACAATATATATAATATTAATTGAAATTAACTCAGTAACTAAATTTGAAAAATAACATTTTTTTATTAAATTTATAAGTACTTTGTATAAAATTCAATTAAAAAATGGAAAATCTACAAAGTAACTATGATAAAAATATTTTAAGCTTGTATGTATCTACTATATTATTTTACGTTTCTTCACTGATATTTATTCACAACTAAACACAATTACTCGCACTGCACAAATTTTTCTCTTTTTTTTTTGTGTGCCCAAATAATTATCTTGCACATTTGCCACTCAACAGTTATCCAATTTATTAAATAATTCTCCCGTTTGCTTCTATTTTATCACTTCATCGGAATTCCGTCAGTTACAAACACTCACCTTTCATCGTGGAAAATCCATTCGCTAAATGAAGAGACGAGTATCTATTTCTTCACTTATTAAATTGTTAACTGACGAATTCGTCTTTATGAAATGAGTTTTATATAAGCGCACGGCGTTATCGCATGGTATGTGCTTATCATATCTAACATTTGACAGAACCCTTCTCTTCTAAAAGTTACTTTAGCATATCGAAGCAGGTGCAAAAATATATTTGTACGTATCAATTACAGGGTGTCAAGTAAATAAACGCGGAATAAAATTGCGAACATTCGTATAGAGGATAAAAATTTTATTTTATTAAAGTATTCGCCCATCTCACGGTGTGAAATGAGAGTGTAATAATCTTAAAATAATAAAAAATATAGCAATAAAAATGTTAACTTTTGAAGGAAATATTGAAACGACATTAAAATGAAATACACAAAAATTACAAGTTTCTGAACTTTATTTAAAAATTCAATTTTTTTGATTTTTATAAATTTATTAATTATTTAAAATATATTCTATCTAAAATAACAATGCCTTTATAGCGATCATATACACAATTTCTAGAAAGATCTCTAATAAACTTCTTTCGAAATACATTGATTTCGATCAAAACTTTCTGCATTTCACGATTAAACTGTGTAATTTTTCGATAATTAAGTAACATGATAAATTAGCGTACAACGCGATTTTAGTTTTATGAAATTTTCTTAAGACAGGTTTATTTTAAAGAGATTTTAGCTTCAGATTTAATTGCAAAGAGTTATGAAAATTAAAAAATTGCGATAAATGACACCTCTTAACGTTTATAAAACATCGTGAGTTGAGATGCATACTATCTTTGAGAGAAAAGAGACAGTTGATTAAAAATTCTGACATAATAATTTATTTTATTTTATTTTCAAATAATCAGATATAAGATATAATAATAATAATAATCAGGTCATATTAAGTACTCTGTTATCTATTGATAACGTTTATCAATTTGGTAATTTGTATAAATTATTATCTGCTTTAACCTACGAACACAAATGTATTATATGAATTTAAATTTATTCTGTTAAGTTTTTTATTGTCTCCACAATAAGAAATTAAAGAACAGATGCGTGTTTGTCCAAATCACCATTGTTTCTTCCATCTCTTCCAATATATGAATAAGCGATAAAAGTGGAGAGAATCGCAAAACTGCACTTTTTTTTCTTTTTATTTCAATCCTCGTCTACAGATTTTGCCCTTGTTTATTTACCATGGACAATCGGTTATCCATGGCCAGTTGCAGACTTGTTCTGCTTCGTAGAAATTTAAGCCGGGTGGGCAGGACAAAACGATAGGCGCGCCGTTGCTGCACGAGCAAAATTTGTTACAGTCACCTCTGTACGGCAGAAGTATCGTTTTATCCTTAGGATTCAAAATTGGACATGTACCGACGCAATTAGACTTATCAGCCTTTTCCTCAGATATAAGTGGTTCAGTCTCTGGATTCATTCTGGGGAAACGTCCTGCGGGCGGCCAGTCGCATTGCTTAATAGTGCTATTGAAATACAGACCATCGGGACACTTGTAAATTGTGCTTTTATCGTCCTGACAAATGTAATATAGATTATATTCCTTCGGATGAGGCAGTATGACGATGCCTGAGGACGGACATTCAGGTGCCTTCACAGATACTCCGGTAACAATAACTGCCAAGGCAGCAATAATTACCACATAATAACCTGTAAATTATAAAATGTATTTTCAATTATCGAATAGAATTAGATTTTTAACATTCTCGCTTGCATATTTCTTGATGACATTGATTACGAAAGTGATTTTAATCCCGCTGTGTAATAAGGAATAAATTTTATCGACTTTTATAATCGAGAACACTACCGCGATGATGTAAGATTTGTTCTCGCCAATACACGTTAAGAAACAGTGATGATAGAAAGATAGACTATCTTTTACACACCGAAAATTTAATTTAGACTTAGGCCCGTTTCTATCAATATAATTTAATTTTAATCTCGGTTTGACTAATTCTTCATCTTTTTTTCAGTTTTGAGAATTGGAAAAAGATAAAGTGCAAGTTGAACTGAGATTAAAGTTACTCTACACTGATAAAAACGGGCTTTAATGGTCAAATCTTGTCCTAGTTCTAAACGGATTTTCGAGTGTTCATGAAAAAAGAAGATAGAAAACAAACTTAATCGCGTACGATATAGGTCGTGCACTTCAATACTGACAAGTAGTTTGATATCAAACTTGCGTACACTAGTATTAAGAAACTTTAAATCGTTACTTATCACATTACTTATCACGTTACTTATCCTGTTGTTGCATATAGTGTTAAAGATCGTATAAGTCTTCAGAAATTTACTTCATTATAGTTATTTATTAAATATCAAAACGTATTACACTTCGACAGTTAAAAATACAATAACTGGCTATTGCAACAGATGTATTGATTTTTATATCAATCATCTTCATTTGATAATAATCTTGCAGGAAGTGTCATATCCCAAAAATGATCTAACCGTGCAAGCGAAATCGAAAAATTTCTTTATTAGAATTCACGTCGATTTGATTAAATAACACTGATAATTAACTGATAAAATTAATCTGCATCAATTTCGAAATCAATTCAATTAATCAAAAGTCAAATTGTATAAATGTATGTATTTCAAGGAATTTTTTAGACAGTGCAATAAAATATCATACGTGCAATACGCATATTTTTATAAATTCGCATTATCTTTAGAGTTTTAAAAGTTTTCAGATAATATTCAGAATAATAGTCATATTTCTTGTTGATGTGTGAAATCTTCACGACATCGATAAAAATAAAAATGATATCACAAAGCGGTTTAAATGAATTCTTTGGGAAATGATCAATCTAATACATGAATACATGTAGTCGCAATTGTGAGATTGCAGCGGAAGTCGTTTAGTCTTGAAAGATAATTTTAGTCAAAATATGTTTTATGAATAATCATCACGGATCTTTTTGCAACAAAAACGAGAAAAGAAGAAAACAATCAATAAAACACATATGACACACTTACATGTAATAATCTGCACTAAAATTGTAATTTTATCCAGAACAGTAATCACCTCTTTGTATACTTGATAAAATATTTTATTTTCCAATGTATGGATAGACAATAAAATAAACTTTTACTATAGAAAAAGAGCAAATAAAAAAGCGCGGTACACCGTGTGTAAAATTAATAAATAATATGTGAATAAAAATAATTATATTACATTAAAAACGTTTACGTATCTCGACTCGAGTCATTCTCAGAACACAGATTATTTTAATTATTAAATATCCGTATTAAATTTATAAACATTTTATGTATATACATACTATATATCTGGTTTAAACCATGCAAAAATAATATGTATGCGTACTTGTTTTTAATTTGATCATGACGTCTGTATGCTTTTGAATATCGGATTAATTTAAAAAAAATATAAGATTAATAGCATCCTCAAATTAAACAAAATAATAATTAAAGTAGGGCCAATGATGGGAGAATCAGACGCAGATCTCGGTGAAAAAATCAATTGATGTAAAATAATCGACAAAGTTTGTTAGAGACACATACATTTGAACATTTTGTTTTAATTTCGAGCCATCTCCAGTAATCGCACAAATATTAAAAAATAGCCTCACACTCTCTGGTTGGTCAATTGAGTAATCTACACTGTAAAAAGTATAGATGGATTTAACACCATGCGGTGTTAATGTAATTTTCACTGTATTAATAATTATTATATTTACAAACATCAGTATGGATTTAACGCTGAGTTTTTAAACTACATTATGTTGGTGTTGATATTATTAATATACGTAGTGAGAATTATATTTATACCCCTCATATGGTGTTAAATCTACATCTATACTTTTTTTAGACTATATGAGCTACGATAATTGTAAAAAATATGAATGGATTTAACACATGCAGTGTTAAAGTAATTTTCATTGTGTTAATATAAACATCAATATGTATTTTAACGCTATAATTTTTTAATCTACATTATGTTAGTGTTGATATTATTAATATCAACATAGTGAGAATTATATTTACAACGTATGCTGTTAAATCCACACCTATATTTTTTAGAATATATGGGCTATGATAATGCGGCTTAAAAAAATAATGACATAAAAATTCTATAATTTTATGAAATACGTCAGCTAATTAGAAAGCAGTTTTCACTTATCAAATGAAATAAAGAACAGAAAACAAAGATTAAAACGAATGAATATCAGCTTACAATTATACATCGTGAGAAACGGTATAAAAATAAATAAGCGTGGAAAGAGGTCCGTAAAATTAATAAGCCAATAGACAATCAGCAATAAAAACGTTTAAATGTCACGAGTGGTCGGAAGTTAAAAAAACATACATCAGTAATTAAATAATATAAAAATTGAAAGTCAGCAATAAAATATTAAATCTCACACACACGCACGCACGCACACACACAGAGTGTGAAATATAAAAAAATAAATAAATAAAAATAAGCTCATAAAAATAATAAACGGTGATAATAATGTCATACGTCTTCTGCTTTATAAGAGCAAAGCGAATGCGAAATATTATACATATATGTTTAAAAGTTGTCTAATTAACTTTGATATTTTCCGATTTCGCTCGCTTTATCAATACCGACAATTGAAATAAATATCAAGCGATATCACGTTATCGATAACGATAAGGTTGCACGGGCTATGTCTGAATTTTTGTGATGGCACAAAGTTCACCGATTGAAAGATCAAGAGGCGCTCTAAATTATCACTATAGATCATGTCATAAATTTTTATTACATATTAAAGATTATTACGAGGCGATAGGATACGAAGTGGAGCTATAAATCTTTCTCAGAGTACAAGATCGTAGTTTATGCGTTCAACGCAGTCACGCGTGAATCACAATCAACCTTGTAAAAAAAATATATATAGATTGCATATTCAATCTGTTAGTTTCCATGCATGCAATCGTTTGTCTTTACAAATACATCCGTTATTTTTATTGACTATTTACGATAAATTTTTATCATTTATCGACGTCACAACGACGTTTACCGATAAGTATAACTTAATTATCTGCGTTTAATGAATATATAGTAAAAAATCAAACATTTCATGTTATATTAAAACGAGAATTCAAAATAACTATATGAAAATTTTCGAAATTAATGGGCTTAAATTTTGGATCAGATATCGTATTTCATAAATATTGTATTTCTTTTTTATCATTCTTGTTCTAATTTATTTTTTATCACTTTTGATGCTTCGATAATCAGTTACACTGACCTGCTATTGAATTCTACAACTGAAAGATAAGCCGATACCATGGCTTATCGATAATATCATCGCTTTGTCTAGAGCTCGGCGCAATTTAGTATAATCGTATGATAATGTAGGTATAATTGACGATAAACAAGAATATATTTTTTTATTTAACTACTTAATTTTTAATTTAAGATTATAGCAAAACTTGGAAATTACTTACAGACATAATGCTTTCTTCTTCAGATTTGATATATTTATTGTAACGTGTAATTAAATTTTTTTATTTTATATTTTAGAGAATTAAATAAATATGATAATATATTTTATATATATAATTATTTTTATTAATTATTGTATGGAGTATCAATTATATTTTATTAATCTGAAAACAACATATTTTTAGACGTATTTAGCGTTTATAATACGTAATAAAGTACATTTTATTACGTCTAAATTAATCGACGATGATTAATCCTTATCCAATTAATCATCATTGTCTACATTACGCAATCTCTCCATTGGGTCACAGTGCATTCGTTATAATGCAAAACATTGCAAGTCAAACCTTTTTTATCATTTAATTGCTTAATTTCAGAATTATGATTTTACGCGTAAAATGTAATAACATCTACATGTATACACAATGTAAATTATGAAAACTATGTTTTACATGCCTATCTATGTAAACAATCTATGAATCATTGAATGTTATACGTATATTTTTATTTATCAATACTAAAGTAAGATATATTAATAATTATAAAATTTATACTTCTTAATTCTTGTATTATTCAGCTTATAATAAATCCCCCATAGCAAAGAATCACGTCGTAATAGAGTCACAACAGGAAGAAAATATGATGTCACTGTGAGATTGTCATAACAAAATAACACATGTTACAAAGACATTCGCACATCACCATGGCATTGCTGTGACATCACATTCGTAACAAAGCGGACATTCGCACGTCGCCATGACGTAACCATGATTGTTTTGATGTAACTGTGACGTTTTTTGCTATGGGGATTCACATATTTTACATTGCCTGTATTGTCTACATGACAAAGATTCATATAAATTTAACGCAAACAATACATAAATATTCCACGTAAACATAATCTTGAAATATATTTGAAATATACTCACCACTCTGTTTAATTTTCATAATTCGCTCTATTCACGTTTATTACGCGAAAAAAGTGTCCGTAGGCACCCAGACGAGTAATCACTCATGCAGCACAAAGTTGACTATTAGTCGACTGTCAGTCGGTAGAAGAAATCTAAAGTCGACTTTGAAGTCAGACTTTGAATGTCGACTTTTAATCGACAAATGTTTCGACTACAGTCGGCTGTCAGTTAGCCAATGTAATCAATTCAAATTCGACTTTATGGCGATTATGATGCTACGAATGCTTCGAAGCATTTTTTGATTGGTCAGTTAGTAAAATTTTTTCTTCCGATTTGTCAATTAAAAGTTTCGAAGCATTTGTAGCGTCAAGTGGATCGCATCCTATAAGTCCACAATTTTCCATCATAATATTTTTATAAGTTATGACTAGGGGTGATCCACTTTACACTGCAAATGCTTTCTTTGACTGGTTAATTTGTAACATTCTTTTTTTCTGGTTGGTTAAGTATTTGCAGCATGTAGATCGCACCTTAGATTGACATTTAGTCAACATTGTGTGCTATAAGTCGATAATTGTAAATTTATTACAGCTTTTAAGTTATGGTTAGGTTGACTTTTAGTCGATATTGTATAAGTCGTCTTTTAGCCAATTTGGCGAAATGTAAATAAAATTTAACATTTCCAAAGACTTGGTGAATGTAATAACTTCATTATTCTTTAAATGTGTTACATGTAAAGAATATAATGCAATTAAAGTATAATACAATTAAATCGATCAAGTTTTTAACAAGTTTCTATTGTGTGTTAATATTTTTTTATTTTGCAAATGAGCAAAAAAGCCATTTTTAAGTCATTTTTTAAATATTTTTATTATCATCTGGAATATATGTAGCGCATCTGAATATTATTATTAATAATAAATAGAAAGTTACTGTAAATCAAAACTAAAAGGTCGAACTTAAAAAGGCAATTTTTAGATTTTCGAAAATAGGGTAACTGTCCCAATTATTGTACCTGTCCCTAGGGTGCTTTTGTTTTTCGATAAGTCATAAAGAAAACTAGCACAAATAAATAAGAAAAAATATTTTTTTTTGTTAAGTTAAATTATTAATGCATACGATAGCGAAAATAATATTTTATTTTTTGAGTATTAAAGTATTTTAAATATTTTTCAAAAGATATGTGAGGAATTTATGTGAATCCATTAATACGTACCGCAAGATTTTAAACTCGTCCCTGTTAATGTGCTCTGTATTGGAGCTGAGAACGTTGTGTTATAAGTGTACATTGAAATAAATATATGATTGAAATAATGATTTATGTAATATCAACTTAAATAATTAGCTTAAATTTATTACCTGTTTTAGTAACTATATGTTGAAATGAATTAAATGTGGATAGGCACACAAATTGGGGGCACATTAATAGGGTCACCGCCGCTTGGAGGACTCACTAATAGGGACCAAAACATGTTTTTTTATTTTTGTCAAAAACATTATAAAGTATTAACATTTTTTAGATTAAAGAATTAAAGAAATATTACAAGAAAAAGAAATAGTTGAAAAACCGATATTGATTGCAAGCAGATAAAATAAAGCTACAATATTTAATAATTAATTCAGTAATAAGTAAGTTGGTCTAAAAGGCACGTTAATAGGGACAGTTACCCCAGTCGACATTCAAACTCGACAAAAAGTCATCATAGAATAATCGACTAAACGTCGACTTTAGAAGTCGACTTTAAGTTTACTAAAAAAAGTCGACTATTATAGCCGTCAAACTGTCATGCGTGTTATGTGGGCAGCTGCATTATCACAACGCCCGCTCGGATCATTGAGACTTCGCATGTCGCCTCGGCCCCCCACCCCCGTTTCCCGACCCCTCATCCGTAAATTAAATATTTCGGTCGAGTCATAATTGAATCCAGGTCAACGGGGCTATTTCCCGACCGCGTTCTCTCTACCCGAAGTACGAATCAAAGCGAACCTAGCAACACGCGCCGATCTTAACTCGATGCGCGCGCTTATATATTTGGGACGAGTTGCCGCTTGGTAACCGTCTGAAATCCTAACGTCGGTAACAGCGCTGCCTATAACTACAGTAACTACACTTCACTACACCAGGCATTTCGCACGCGCTCGTGTGTGCGCTCGCGCGCACTCTACTATCTCCCTCGTTTTCAGAGTGCGAATTGCGCCTCTCTCACGTCGTTGCACACAAAGTGCACGTCGCGGTCGTCGCTGTCGCGGCCGTCATCGTCGTCCTACTCCCTCAAAAATAACGATCCAATGGGAAGCGTGTAAACAATGGCTGCGAGCGCGGTGGTTGGCCGCGCTGTCGTCAAGTCGGCCGCCGCCGGCCAATCAGCTGTGCGGGCCGCGGCAGCGCCGACGGAAAGCGGCGGCGCACCGTCCAGTGGCAGTACCCCTCCGTCCCCCTACGCGATTGCACGTCGAGCGTTCAGTAGACTCGGCCATTTCTCTCGCGAAACGTAGCGACTCGCTCAGCCGCGCGACGGTTTTTTTTTTCGCGACTGCACCGTGCGGGTATACTCCCGGAAGTTTTGCAAAATAACGCGACGCAAAAGGATGATACACTCCGGGCGCACCAGGCTCGAGGTAAGTCAACCGTACGGATGCAACGTCGACCCAACGCGGATCCTGTGAAACGCGGCCGCGGAAACGCGCGTCGAAGTGCTGCCACACACAGTCCGGGGGGGTCGTGCGTGTTCAATGTTGTCATTGCCGAGGCGAACAGCTGATTCGCTCCCCTGGCCTCCGCGAAGCGCGGCGGCCACCACGGGCATCCTCGTCGCCGCCGTTTCGCGTCCTCATCGTGACCAAGACGACGATTATGACCTACGACAAGGACGACGACAGTGCGAAGGCGTCATGCGCCAGGGCATTCTCTCGTTATTGTGGCTGGATGGCTGGATGGCTGGATGACTGGCTAGCTGGCTGGCTGGCAACACGCTGTCATTCTGCGAGACCTTTTTCATATGTACGACGTATATATATTCTCATCGACCAACCAAGGCAATCGTGCAATAAGCGAGCTTAGCTAGCTGGCCTAGCTGTAGTCAACCAGTCAACCAGCCATCCAGAGCTCCGTTCTTTGTCCTGTCTTTCCTCTTTCCTTCCGTCCTTCCTTCCTTCCTTTCTTTCTTTCTTTCTTTCTTTCTTTCTTTCTTTCTGTCTTTCTGTCTTTCTTCACTTCTCTCTTTTTCGCACTCCGCCTCTCGTTCTCTCTCTCTCTCTCCCTCTCTCTCCTCCTCCCCCTCCCTCTTTCTCGCTCTCGCGGTCGCCAGCGGTGGCTACGTCGCCAGCGGTGCGTTCTCGTTGTTAAATGCACGCCTCCTCCTCCCCCGCGCCCTGGCTACTATCCTCTTTGTTCTTCGCTCCGGCGGCGTCCGAGCAGCGGCGACGACGACGACGCGCAAAAATCTCTCCGCGCTCTCTGGCGCATAGAGGCGAACCCTGACGATGAAGATGACGACGACGACGTTCGAGCGCGCCAGCGGAATGTCAATGAGCTCGTTGTTGCTCGACGACGCTGCGAATCTCGTTGGATAGACGGTACTCCGTAACGTTACTCCGTTTTGCGCGCGCGTTCATCGGACGTCGCTCTCTCTTTCTTTCTCTCTCTCGCTCGCTCTTTCTCTTTCTCTTTCTCCCTCAGCGTCGTGACGATGTCGACGTCGTCGTCGCCGTCGTCGCCGATGGTATAGCCGTGGAGACGCGCGCGCGTATCGCGAACGCATAAACAAGCGGGCGGGCACGCGCGTGGCCGTGCTTTTGACGAGAACGTGTGTCTGCGAGCGTGATAAGTAAGGAGCTGTGAATGAACCATGTTTCCGTAGCATTACACCTCGCTGTCTTCCAACAGACATCTGAGTAATTCATGGGTATATGCGCTTGTGTGTGTGTGTGTGTGTGTGTGTGTGTGTGTGTGTGTGTGT
>NW_017300014.1:353830-365668 GCF_001594075.2 Trachymyrmex cornetzi | reverse complement strand
GTGTGTGTGTGTGTGTTTGTTTGTGGGAGATATATTTTTATTCAGTTTGCTTTAAGGATGTATCAGGCATTATAGTCTCTCTACAGAAAGGGACTAGAATTGGACATATTTTCCGTATATATATTTTTTTATATATTAATGTGGATTTATAATATTATGCAGTGTTTATATAATTCTTACTGTTGACGTTAATATTAACACTACCGTAGAGTGAATTTGTAATTCTTAGTGTTTATATCAACACTATCATATGGTAGATTTAAAACCCGTGTTAAATTTACGTCGCAACGACATTAATGTTAACACCAACTAACAATGAGAATTATATAGACACTGTATGGTGTTAAATTCACACCGATACTTTTTAGAATGTTCGGAACGGTTCAATAAGTGGTTCAATATTTATTTAAAAAAAATACAATTTTATAATTTAAATGAAAATTTTCTAATTCTATCTTTATTAAAAAAAATATGTTTTCTTATTGAAATAGTTTTTTATTCAGGTGTTCTAAATTGTCGTTGAGCTCTTTGTATTACTTTCAAACACATAAAAAAATTATAATTTTTAAATAATTTTTTTCTATCTTGTTAAAAAATACGTATAAATACAGCCTTAACATTTTTTGTATATCCGAAATTACACGGTGCACTTACGATTAAATATTACTCTTGATGTGTTAACAGGAATAGTGTAATAAATCTTGTGTCTTTTTTATTACTTTCCTATCATGCTGTTTGGATTAGATAATTCGGGTACGTTGATAACGCGTTGTTGGGGTCTTTATTGGATTGGATATTTAAATAGCACGGATATTGTGCACATAATTTATCATTACTATCTTTCATAATTGTGAGACGCTCCGCCGGTGTGTCGGATTAATTTCTCAGTAGTAAAAAAAGTACAGTATCAATAGTTTAGGAATAATTTACATCTTAAGGAGGTTGTAAGGGTACAAAACACATATATTAATATTTTCGCTTTAAACAAACTACATACATTTGAAAGTTGTGTTCATAACATTCTGGTTTTATTGAGCAACACATTTTTATAGGTTATTTATTTTATTTGTTATTAGTTTTATATTGTTATAAACAAAAATTGTTAAAATAATAAGAAAAATCTAAATGTTTTTACCATATATAAATATATTAAGTACTAAACATGACTTATGCAAAGATTCACCATTAGTTTATAACAAATAACAAATTTTATTTATTTACTGAACAATTAATGTCTGCATCTCAAGATAATTTTACAAAATTATTATTGTTGAATTCCTAGAGTATTTATAAAAAAATTGAGATTTTTATCATTATTTTATAATACATTTTCATATATTTATATTAGAGTACAAATTTGAAAAATATTACTATTTATTTAAATAACTTTTGATCCAGATGGTCAGTTGTTTCTACTTTTTTTGTATTATTATTGAATGAAATTTAGAATAGTCTGTAATTTTTTTTCAAGTAGTTCTTAACATATTGCATTTGCCTTACTACCTCCTTAATTAAAGATTTATTAAATTGACGTCTGTCTGTATGTGTGTGTATAATTAACACGTTCACCACTCCGTATCATAACTGTTATAAAAAAGAATTAATGTCGTATATACGCGCTAATACACAATAGACGCATTTTTTTTTGCCGAAGAACGCTTCTGACAAATCCTCCTTTATTGTTACGCCTCTATTTGCCAGCCTTCGACTAAAGACGCGCGTCGCGACGCTTCGACATCGCGCCGTGTTATTGCGGCAAATGTAATCCGTTTCTGCGACTCTGCTATTTTTATTACTTCATTCATGAGTTGTAAATTGCGGAATTATTGGCATGCACACGGGTCTTGTCAGCAGCTACATGTCGAACCTTACGAACTCCAACGCGCGTGTAAGAGCGTATAAATAATTAAAATATGAAAATGTTTGGCGTGGAGGATTTACATTTCGGTCTTTGGGATTGCGTATTCGCGTATATTCGTAAGAGTAAGACTATGAAATTAGATTTTTTATTAAATCCCCTTTAATCGATGGTAATCTGTAATGTTTTTTCCATGAATTGATTTATCGTATCTCTTTGTCTCCCGTTGTGTCTTTTCTCTCACGCAGCGCTGCTTTCTTCGTCAACATTGGTTCCCTTCACGCTTGATATGACTCTTTTTAACTTTACTCTGCCGTGCTTTTTGTACACAAAACAAAAACCTGTACGTGTTCAGACTTTGTGAGAGAAAAAGGAAAGGATCAAATTTGCAGGAAATTGTACAGAGCGCAGCTAAAAGGAACAGATCCATACAGGGCGCCCTAGAATTGGCGGAAAGTAGACATACGTAACATTATTCCTTATGAGTTTCAAAGAGAATTTTCTCCGAGCAAAAATATCGAGGGGAGATTATTATTTTTTGCGATTTGTTCACCTCTTAAACACGCTATCTCGCCAATACTAAATCTTGTAACTAATCTCTTAACTTTCGAATTAAAATACCGTTAAATCAGAAAGTCCGCTTTTTAGATTTTATCTGAAAGGAACGAGTTTGCTGAAGTATCTAAAAATTTAGGTAGATATAGATCTGAAAAAAAATATACATAATTTTGTTGGACCATCAAAATAATTATGTAAAAAATTTTAATATAATAAGCTAGTGTTGCCAAAAGTTTTGACATTCTTAGAGAAAAACGTAGTGAGATGATACAATTAAATACGTAGACTTGACAATAATTTTGTTGAATTATAGAAATAATTATGTTAATAATTTTGTTAAAATAATAACATATTTTGTGGACAAAATATTTTTAGAGCGTTATGTTACTATTATGTATACCAGGAAAAAGGACATGTTTAGTGGTAGCAATTATGTAAAGGTAACAACATACAAGTTTTATGAATGTTGAATAACCTATTGAATAAACTACTGAATAAACGTTGAATAAACTATTTTGTAAGTGCAATAGCTATGAAATAGTTTATTTAACAATATATGTATATGTACATTAGTTCTACATATAACACTTGCATAATTATCACCTTTATAACTTCCACCACTGTCTTTTTCTCTAAGAGTTGCAACTAGTTTGAATGTTCTACATAATTATTTTGATGGTCCAACAACATTATATTTTCAGCTCTGTATTTAGATACTTCAGCAAAACCATTCTTCTCATATTCAATATTTCGCAATAATTTAAATCTCGGTTTAACTGACTTTTTATCCTTTTCTAATTCTGACCATTAGGAAAAGAGAGAGTAAATTAAACTGGGATTAAAGTTAATCTGCATCCGCAGAAATGGACATAGGTCGCTTCGGCATGATTGAACCACAAATCTCACTCGATGAATCACGCTGCGTCCGTCTTCCGCTTTTTTTCCCCGCTGCTTTTCCCATGCATATCCGGTGCTTAGACATGCGGTTTATCGTTCGCTGATAATCGCTTGTGGGATATATCCGAACGCCAAAATGCAATCGTTCGCAATTCGCAATCTAATTTCCTAGCAACACGCACTCGCGATTCCACGCGAAGAGGAGGATGCGCAAACGCGGGCGCATCGGCGCGTGTCGCCCGTCACGAACGATCCTCTCTCGGCCGTCGACACGTCGGTGCGCGACCTGAGATTTCGCGATACCGAGACCTTGCAATCTCTTACTTCTTTTCAGAAAATTGAACAAATACAATATATCAACGATATATTGTATTTCATTACGACGGTTCGTATTAGCGCGCCTCGACTGTCCAGCTGTTCACATAAAAGTGACACATTTCTTACCATTTCTTACTATCTCGTCTTACTCACCCCGCCGCGCCGTATATACACGATTCTGATCGAAATATCTTGAGTATTGCTCTGTCGAGTGGTTCTAAAATGAAATAGTGCTTGAAAATTTCTCAATTTTCTCGCTTACAAATCTCTGTTTACTATTGTAGACGAATCGGGACAGGTGCCAACTTTCTCAAAAATATCTCGAGAGATATTCGTTATTCCACAATGTTTTATCGTGGTTTATTATTAACCAACGGATTCTATAGATATGTTAGAGTACTTTCTAAGATAAACCTGCCTAGGCACCTCGTCGGCGCGCTTCCTCGCGACGGGCGATGCGATTTTTCGCGAGAGCAAGAAGCCGTAACGGCATATCAACGATGTGCGATGCAACGCAAAGGAGGTCGTGCGAGTGAGCTGTACATACGTTTTATTTCGAATCTATATTGAAAAAAATTGTTTTGTAGATATCTAAAAATTTAGCTAGATATATACTGTTAGATATTGAAGGAACAATGGTAACTGAAATTCTTGAGTTAAATAACATTATATTATTTTTAATTTCTATGTATATGTCATAATATAAATCAATCTATTTCAAAGTAAACAACGTCTGTATTAATGTTCGCCCTTTTTTAATAATAAAATTAATTTAATTTAATTTGATACATTTTCTTGAGTTAAATTGTTTAACTTTATTATTTTAATTAAATTAACGATGTATTGAGTAGGAGCAGTGGACCTATAGAAATGATTATAACTTATAAATTATAAACTCAAATTTGATATAATTTGACATGAATTTAACAGTGTACAGATCTGAAAATAATTTCGTTGGATCATTAAAATAATTATGAAGCACTCAAACTGATTGCTAAAATTTCGAAACTTTTTAAAGCATTGTTCATCATGCTCGAATTTCCTATGTAATTACATATTTTAATGATCCAACAAAATTATTGTTAGCATACGTGATACTTCAACAAAATCGTTTTTTCTGTCTGTTATCTCATGAACTGTAAATATTCGTTTAAGGGCGTTTCTTTTTTCCCTTTATTGTCGATTTTAATTAATTTGGTGGGTAGGATTAATTTGTAGAATTTTTATTTGATGTCTTGTTTAGTATCTCGCAAAGAGAATGCGTGAGTATGTATACGTGTATGTGTCTGCTTTGTAAATGTACAAATTAGAAATGATATAATGTTATTTTTATGGTTGTGATTCTTTGTATAATTTATTTTTCTGTTACTGATAATTTGTGATTGCGATTCGTTTTCATATAACTGATATTGTATAAATAAATTGCGAGAGATATCTAAAATATCAGCACTTATATGATATCACAATGAGTTACATATCGCTTATTTGTTATAACAACGACACAACTTAGAAAACAAAATTTTTCAGAAAATATATTTGAATATTTTGAATTCTAAATGCAATTTTGGTATAATAGTTAATTGTAGATAAATTAAAATGTTTTTTTTTTAAATATATTCTTTTTTTCTTATGTTTTTATTGTTCTTCTGCAATTATTTAAAAAATAACAATTCTTGAATTATGTCATTATTATAGCAAATAAGCGATATGTACGAAATAGAAACCTAAATAATATATGTATTTAAAGGGAATCGAAAGTTTTAACATAACAATGATCCGTGAATTAATTTCTATTTAAAAATATTACACAATAGTGAAATTTTAAATTTGTCCGAGGCATTTCCACTCAAAGACAACTGTTTCACTCGTGCGCTGTTTCCTAACTTTTCACGCCGGATAGTCCGCATAGTTTCATTGCATCTAAAATTCCGCAACGAAATCCTGTAACAAGAAACGGAGCTGCTCGAATATCTGAAAGGGGACGATGCATTTTCTGATCGACGCAGATAAATATCGGTGCATTTTTTTCCCGAAACCGTGTCAGATTCCCAATTTCGATCAAGTAATCCATGGACAGGATTGGGTAGCGGCGTGGCGTATTACGGAGGTATCGCTCGAACGGGATTTTGTGAAGATCGTATGGCGAGGATCGGAGGATGGTCGCGGCAGATGGACCCGTAAACAGAAGTTGCAGGACGCGCGCGACGTTTGCCGCGCACGCGGATTGACGTGTTGCATCGTGCTCCGGCGCAATGGAGTTTGCCGAAAATTCGGCAACGAACTCGGGCAATAAGCGCAAATTTCGAAAAAAAGAAAAACGGTCGCTCTATCATTACTGAACATATACAGTGAATACAAAAAGTATTCGTATATGGGAGGTTTTTATTTAAAAAAGCTTTATTTATACTCTTTAAATCTCGTGGAGTGAAATCTCACTCGAAGAAACTGAAAATTTAGCCTGTCTTGAAAAAAGAGTGAAAATACGGTCATCTACCCTGGTATTACACTGCAAAAAAGAGATTGAGATTTCACTCCTTTGGACTGAATCTCATTTCAAAAGAGTAAATCTCACTCTAAAAAGAATGAAAATCTACCATTCTGGAACAAGACTGGCCGTATTTTCACTCTTTTTTCAAGGCAGGCTAAATTTTCAATCTCTTCGAGTGAAATTTCATTGCACGAGATTTAGAGAGTAGAGTATGAACATTAATTGGTAATTTATTAACAATGACAATCTGTCCTAATATAACCTTCACGAAAAGAACCGTTGGTCTAGAAGCTATAATAGCGTTTTTCATTGGCAGAACTAGTGCGCACTCAGTGCACTTTAAAGCGGTTTACACAAATCGACATAAAGATGTACGTTTAATAAAAATATAGAAACGAATTAAACCGCGAAATATTCAATACATTTTATTGCGATATCTCACTTTTACATTTAGATTTGAATATTACAGTTTTAATGTGCACTGAATGCGCACTAGTTCTGCCAGTGAAAAACGCTATAAATTTCTCGACTGTACGAATACTTTTTGTGCGTCCAAATAATATCATTTTTTATTTTTGCTTATTATAACATAATATATTTTAATTGTTACATCTCTTTTTAGGTGAAATAATTTTGGGAAATATATAATATTTATTTTATTTTTGTGTGTGTTAATAATGTTATGTTTGCTTTTCTAAAAATAAGGATTACTTAAGAGATATTTCTCCTGTACGAATACTTTTTGCACTCACTGTAATAACGCAATAAGAAAAATAATCGTACTTCCGCAAGAAACGTGACACAAGTCGAAATTTTTCGGATTTTGTATTATGTGCGGATTGTATTCTAAGTACACCGACTTTCAATCAGGAAAATTGATGCAAGTTCAATTCAAATTGAAAGTAAAAAAGAATTAAAAGCAAGGAAAATTACAATCAAAATGGAAATAGTTTTTAGAGACTTAATTCTAACATAACATCACAACAAAATTAATATCTACATTACTTCTAAACTTGAAATAAACAATTGCTCAAGTTAGCTCTAGATTAACTCTAGTTAACTTATGTTTAAATGCTGTTAAATTCATTATGTCAAATTATATCCAATTTGAGTTATTTTTAATCATGTTTATAAGTCGCCATTGCTTTTATATAGGGTAAACTAGGGTATTATGGCCATACGGAAAAGATGACCACAGGCCATAATTTCTCCAACAATTGATAAATAGTGCATTTTTATAGTCATTCTTAAAGATAATCAATATTTACAGTAGCTCATATGAGTACACTGTTCAAAATAACAATATTATAAATATTATCAAATATTTTTTCTTTCGACTATCTGCATAGTTTTGCACGTGTCTGCTAAAAACTGTTATAATGTCTAATAAATTACAGTTAAACTGCCATAATCAACATTACATACACAATAAAAGTACGTAAATTGCAAAGTGACCTGTAATTAATACTTTTATTTTCACTATTTATATCATAGCCATCTTTTCCCTAAAAATCAGATAAGATGGCCAATGCATACTTTGTAATATTTTGATAAAATTAAAATTCTGTTAAGTATTTTCTCTTTAATTTCGATAGTATTTGTTACTTCAAGCTTCAGTGAAAATAATATCCCAAATATCGTTAAAAAGTAACAAGAATAAATGTATGTTTTTTGCATTTTAAAAAACTATGGCCATCATACTCGAGTTTACCCTATAATCGTTAATTTAACTAAATGGAATTTCCAAACAATTTAACTCAAGAATATGTTAAATATTAGACTGAAATTTTCGTTATTTACTAACTACATACATTAATATGGATGTTGTTTACTTTGAAATCGTAAATTACAGAAATTAATTGATTTAGATTTGACATACATGGAAATTAAAAATAACAAAATATTATTTAACTCAAGGGATTGAATTACCATTATATATACTCCTTTGATATCTAACAACACAGCTATATATATAATTAATTAAAAAATATGCAATTTTTCTTTCCTCTCTGCTGAATACATTTTTTAAATTCATGTCACTTTTCTTACGAAGATGCCACATAGTACGAGAGTATAAATAAAATAATGTCTAACAAGTACGAAATGAATATTAAAATAAAATTAATCGAAATTCAATAATATTTGTCTCCAATTTTTTTTTTTAGAGGAACGTATATATTTATAGGGAACTATTTTCTAATTTAAATCGAAATTCTCAATCGAATAATTTCGTTAAATGAAATCAAATGGAATCCTAAAGATGAGAATCGTTATTTTTTTATCTCTTTTTATTATTATCGAGTTGCCAGCGACTCTGTTATTGCCTGCCCTTGTTTCTTTTTTTCTCCCAGTCGCGAAGCGGAGATTCTTGACAGTCACATTGATCTCTCGCGCTCGCGGCCGTGATATCGCCCGCTCGCGAGTCTCCCTGATAGAGATAAGGAATATAATAGAAGGCAATCGTATCGGAACCGGCGACATCGCGCTGGGGTCCTCGCTCTCCCTCCGACGTCGCCGTCACGTCGCGTCGCGTCGCAATTTGCGCACTTTGTTTATGGGCGCACGATTCCCCGCGCGCCGCTATTTGTCTTCCGCGTTTTAGCACACGTCGCGGCGCATATGTTACGTTGCACAGTGGCGGCTGTGTGTATTTAAGGCGAATGCCGAATCGATGACCGCTTATTTTGCCGCTTTTGAGCCCGCCCGCGCGGATCCGCGCCATCGCGCATGTACCGAGTGAATTTCGGAGAAATAGTAACACGGGCCAAAAGGAGGTACGGCTGTTGAATCGTGTAGTTAAAAACGATCTTTGAGCGTCTGATAGAACGATACATAAAGGCGTAATGAAACGCGAAATATTTATTAGTAATGAATTCTCAAGTTGAGGAATAATAAAGTTGGATATTAATTTGCGCGCACATAGGAACTGGCAAATGCGCTTTAACCTTCAGCAGGAAATTTCGCGGTTAACGATAACGCGTTGAAGTCGACGTGCGCATATGTTGTCTTGTTGACACTGCATATCGCAGTCACACAAAGGCTGTCTAATCTTGAGTATGGCCGATTAGCAATAAGTGTATCGTTGTCTCTATGTTACCTTTCTCGATACATTACGTATATTTGTTATTTTTAGATCTGACACCAATCGTCGTGTGATCATTAAACCAGTCGCGATAGACCATTTAGATACTTTCTATCAATATATACATATATATATATATAACGAAATAATTTATTTAAAATAAAATTAACTTTGTCCGAGAATTGAGGCTTCTGATTGCTTCTGGTCTTTGAAGAAATGAAATTCATTTGGAGAGAAACTGAGAAAATATATAGCGCTTAAATTACAATACGTTTAGAATATAAAATGGAGATTATAGATCTTTTTGTGCCTGGCTATTTTGGTTTATTTCGTTCGCCGCGCATCGAGAACGATTCCGGATTACACGAGTCATAATTATTCACGAGGCTACGCTCGTATTTTACGGCTTAAGGCCGAAACGCAATAGCGTATCTTCGTCGCATCGATGGCCAGACCGCCTTCGTTATCCTGTATAATTTTATGCAGCGCTTGCATACTTCATGCGATAAGACATGGAAGTTTGAAGAGTTCGCCCCTCGCGCCCGCTCGCGATCTATGCATACGGCCATTATCGATAAAAGCGCTTCCAGCCTTTATTTCAAGGACGCACAGAATGACGAAATGGACGTATCCCAATTTCGCGGCCGAAGTAAAATAAACCCCTCGTTACCTCGCACGCGAGCACCAAACGCGAAATCCGCGGGCAAATTCATCATTTCTAATCTCAACGGTGGACGCATAAACTCTACAAGATTTGTCTATTTAACGCCGTCTGCAGATGCCTTTTGCATGCGTAGATTGTTGGCTTACTGGTCAGGAATCGCTGAATGTGCAGACTCATTGGAAAATTTAACGATCTAAAATTGCATGGTAGTAGAGGATTTTTATCAACATTGAGGCTTACAAGAATCTACAGTTGCTAAAATTATTCGATAAATTTTCTAATGTTTTACATAAGCCATACTTGCATGAGATAATTTTTCGTTTGGAATGTCACATTGTGAAATTACATATAACTTAAACAACTTTTTGTTTAATTTTGTTTGTATGTTATAGGTATCGTCATGGCGTAATAATTTTGTTATAAAGTTTACAAGAACGTGTTGTCAAAGTATCCTTATCCAGACGGCAGGAATCTCGCTGTATTGAAAAAAAAATTTATTTATTCGTAACTTGTTCGAGTCACTAAATTTTTAGGAAACAACACAAATTGTGAATATATATTGTAATATAATACATTACGAATTTATTTATTAATATTTAGTACGAACAAATAAATTTATTTATTAATATATTTATAATAATTAATATATTCCAAATTTATACTATTCCAAATTCTTTGTGGACATATTTATGTATCTCATCTTTAGTTTCTATTTGCGAAGGAAACTGAAGGTGCAAATTTTTATCTCACCCAATTGGCATTAAATAAATAAACGTTTACAAAAAAATAGTAATTGGTAATTGTAATTTTATGACCTGCGTTACAATCTGTAACAATTACTTATCCTTATGGCTATGTAAGATGAGAAGCTTTCTCATTATGTATAGATCGCTTTCGTGTATGTGTATCTCACGGACGTAAGCGAATTCATTGATTTATTTACAACGTCGACAAGGTACGACTGACGTTAAAAAGATATGCAAAAAAGCCATCTTTTTGCAGCTATCGGAAGTGAAGAGACAGTTTCTCTGTTTCTATCTCACGTAAAGTCGTAAAAAATTGTCTTACGTGAGATGAATTTTATGAGTATTCTAGCAATATTTTCAGCCGAATAGTTTGCCATGAAATATAATTGTACCATTTAAATTATCAGTAGTTTTACCATTGATATTATGGTTCGAATATGAATTGCTTTTCTTCTTTCAACTCATTTACAGAAGCATCAAGGCCTTACTTAGTTCCTACAGCTGAAATCAGTCTGTCACCAATTAAACAAAATAATATAGTAAGAAAATAATATAGTAAGTTCTCGAAAAAGTAAGTGTAATAAAGTCATTTCTAAATGTTTATTTTAAGCAAAAATTTCTCAAATGTAGAAGTTTAAGTAACAATTACAGACCATGCTTAAAATACATGTGAGTACTAGTAATCGCGCTAAAGTGCACTCACTAATATTATCACACGTATGATTGATGGACAGATGGCTATCTAAATGTAGTCCATAATTGGCTATATTTAAACTTTCATTTCATTTTCGAGAACCTTCTGGTTATAATATTTTGACTCATGAATTTTGGGGCACCCTGTATATGACATATATACGTACAATGGTAGAGAAAAACGTACAAGCAACTCATTAATTTTTATTTGTCCTTACAATGTATTCGTTATGCGGAGAGATACATATACGCTTGCATACACGGACACACGCATACAAACACAGTTGTTTCATTTTATGCGAGATGAAACAACCTTAGTCGTAAAAAGAAAAGAAAACATTCGAGATTTACTTGGGAGCAACTTGCGCTTGAAAATGTTTTGTGAACCCGCGCACTGTACTATTCTGCATGCGCCATCATTCTTCGCCGCTTGTTTCCACTTCTATTAACTCCCTGATAATCAAGCATTTCGCGAGCGAGCGCTTTCCTCGTTGAAAATGCAATGAGACACGGAGTCGAGTGAGGAAGCCGCAG